>NC_142795.1:58248462-58298693 GCF_049724085.1 Artemia sp. Qi Xiang Cuo | reverse complement strand
AAAGACGCCCATCAAAACATACCAAGCCCAGAAGAATTGTCCATTAGCCAGAATCCCGTGCGAATGCTGTGTCGTTTACTAGGCTATAATTTCCTCGAGGGGCGCCACTCCTCAAGTATTGCCATGCTATTGCTATGCAGCGGTTATAAACTTTCACTGGTATTTAAGCCTAAAAAATTCTCAAAAACAATAATTTATATCACTCCTAACCTTAGACCTTAGTTCCTCCAGAAGAACACAGGGCGTCAGTGAGTAGCCTCCAACCTTCCCTTAAGTGAGCCGCTACATATATGTCCTTTCACTGTGGAATGAGACTGGTCTAGAGGGCTGCCAGTGGAGGAGTATTATAGAAATTTTTTGATATGGCACACGGAGGATATGTCCAAGGTATCGCCATCTTCGTTGCCTCCTTGCAGAGGCGAAGTCTCGTTGGCATGTGCGAGTACAGATCTCGTCGCTGCTGACATGGTCTTTCCAGCTGATCCCTTGGATCCGGCGAAGACAGTTATTTTCAAAGGCGGTGATGTTTCTTCTGTTCCAGAGTTCGCTTTAGGTGCTCATAACATTTCAGTTAAGCATCATAACGATGGATTTTGAAAAAAAGAAATTGTGCTTATCTGTCTGTAAATTCTTTGGTCTTTTCTAGTTACTAACAACTACTTACTTGAAATTGTTCCAAACACTCTCCAGTTTTATTTGTGAATCATGAAAAATACGCCAGGTGCTTAAACAGTGTGTTTTGGAAGCTGCTTGAAAAATGCTTTATATATTTCCTAACTTAGAACGAGTATTTGCTATGCATTTAAACTCAATCTAGCCACTTAAAACAGCAACTGTTAAAAAATTAGAGTTTCTTCTTAGTATAATTTGGCTGTGGCCATCTGAATCATCCAGAGCTACGCATTGTTTTTTTTCATCTTTTTTCATCCCCCAATTCCAACTTATGCCTAGAACTAAGGGCTCTGGGATTCTTACAGAAAGTCTAAACATCAGGTTGGACTGATAAATTGGACATCAGAGTTTGAAAAACAGTAAATAATTAATTCACGCTTAAGACCTGAGATCCAAATAAGAAGTTTTAATTCTGGTGAGTTCTACACCGATAATATTTGCCGCATTCACACGGTATTTGATAAACTCTTCTTTGACAATTGTGGTCCCATTTTTACCAGAGTTTAGGAAAATTCATGATTTTTAAATTCTAAGTAAAAACTACACACAAATTATTTTACATGCAAACTTTTTTTTATAATTCGAAGGAATTTCTGGAATTTGCGGAAGGTAGATTACATTTGAAGGTTTATTAGGAACTGCACATGATGCAATGTCCTTGCTTTTAAGATAGTGTCTGTTTAGCCTACGGCAATTGAATTATTAAATAGAAAGGATGGGATAGCTGTTTCCAAAAAGCATATCTCTGATAAAATTAAATTCTGTTGTGATGTAAGACTCAAAGCAAATGCTTAGAACAAACTGAGTTAGATTTTAGCAGAGATATACTTTTATTAACGGCTATCCCATCCATTTTATGAATAATACAATTAGCCCGGACCCAAAACGACACTGTTTTAAAATAAAAGATCTTTTATCATGTGAAGTTTATAATAAACCTTCAAATGTAATATAACTTCCAAACGTTCCAAAAACTATTACGAATTAAAAAAAAAAAATATTGCACACATAATAATATGTAGGCCTTGCAGTTTTGCTAGTAATATAAAAATCACACATTTTTAAACTCTGGCAAAGATAAGGCTCCAGTTGCTTGTCATAGAGGGGTTTATTAATACCATGTGACTGTGGTAGTTATTATGTGGGTAGAGCTCACCAAAATTTATAAAAACCTCTGCAATAGCATAAGGAAGACATAACCACAACTATAAATTCTCATAGTGTTCATAATTCTTTTGATTCTACTCTAAGCAGTCATATCTTTGAAATCCCTAGTCATGCAATATTTTTTTAGAATACCCCCCCCCCCCTCATTAGCAATGAGTTAGGTATTTAACAAGGTGTTCTATTGTGCTGAGATAATAGAAATTAAACTTAAGCTAAATAATAATATTTCTTTAAATATGAATTCGCTGCTGAAAAAGCAAGAATCGAATTAAAAACATGCTCTTGATTTGCATTTACCTGAATAAATTGCCTTGTTTTGTTTTGCTTACTCTTCAGTCCGTGTAGGAGCTCCTTGAAGAGATGATTCTGGGACTGTTTTATTTTTTTAACTTTAGTTTTAGCAATCATATTATATTGTAGGTTTTATTATATTCGTATAGTGTGCATTGCTGAGGACGGCCTTTAGATATAGATTAAAATTTTCATATAAGGTTTAAAAAAAATTCTCTGTCTTAGATAAAGTCTCCATTATTTTACCTGTTGTTGTTTTTACTATCAACTTTTGAACAAAAAGACAGGCAGCTAATTACTTCTTCAAATTAGAATCCTGTAATGATTTTTAATATACAAGTTTGGGGCATAAGATAAACTCTTTGTCCCTCTGATTCCTCTGTCTTTTCACTTGTGGATAAATGACAAAAGTGTCTTAGCATGCTCAAAAGTTATTTGAATCAGGATCTCCGAAGGATTTTTGACCTATATTATTACAGGCATAAAGTGGGTCTTGTTACCCCTTCAGAATCTTCCTCTGATCCATTATAGCCCCTACTTTTAAGCAAAAAAGAAGGTATATAGCCCCTTGCTTGAATTGTAATCTTGCAAGGATTTATAACAACCGAAAAGGACTAAAGCAGGTTTGTGGCGGATTTCATGCTGTCCCTTCTCCTCCACGAATAGTTTTAGTAGAAAATCATCCATTTGGCTTCTTGTTCACCCCAGATTAGTGGAAGAATTTTTAATCTCTTTGGAATGAAATGAGCCCCGCTCGTCAACACTAAACACTACCCCAAAACCAAGTTTCAACGGCAGGTCATGGAAAGTTTTTTCACCGACATGCATAAAACTGATGAAACATTTAACGCAGGTCAATGAGGTATTTATCTCAATGTGCTGTAGAAGCATATGCCCCTTCTCTCGCCTTTGGATAAAAACAGACGAATTTACTTGATACTTACTGGGCAAATACCATGTATAAAAGGGGTAGAGGAAACGGAATTTCTTACATATATGACCATACCGAGCCCTATCCCACAAGAAACTGCCAGTATTTGCTTAAAGTTTGGTACCTGGAGCCAAAACAACTTTGGTCCAAATAATAAATCGTTCTCCTTTACGGTCCAGGTGCTAAAGGGCTGAAAGGCTCATACTTGGGGGAGGCGGCTTTCGTCTATCATGGATTTAGACTTGTAAGATTTGAAGATCACATCCGCGTTCACTGAAAAGGGATTTTATGCTTATACTAGGTGAATATTAACTGTTAGAGCTATGCACTTAAGGCTATACAAAATTTGTTTCCATCTCTGTAATGAAGAGTGCCTTGTAGTAAAAGAAATGGTTTAATGCTGCCATCTTCAGGGGCGAGTGGTTGGTCGTGCTAATTCTTCTACTTTTTCACTTTTTACTAATTTTTGGCCATTTTTTGTCGCAAGGTTATAAGTAGCTGATGCAATGCACTTACATATATTAGTAATTATTGGTTTTTTGGCAATCTCCATTGTATTACAGACAAATATATCAGAAACAAACCATAGCGTAAATGCCTTGAGGCAAAGTAAGCCTTAGTTGGAACATGTTGTATTTTAATAATTAGCAAGAGCATACAAAGACGTCCGTTTCACAATATTTTTTTTTTTTTATCAGCGAATCCAACTAAAGCTTCTACAATACTTCGCGTTGACTAGACAGTGTAAATCTAGCTTGTTGTTCTGCTATGGGCCGCTGATCTTTCGCATTTCTTTTGATTTTTACCCTTCTCTTCTTCTTTTATTATAGACTATTTATTCACGAAGAAACGCCTGATAGATGAGAAAGAACCATTTAATTCTCTGTTGGCAGGGCTTTCAGGAGCCACCTTTCATGGAGAGCTTGGTATGACTCTCCATGGGGATATCGTGAATCCAGACTCGCACTAGATCAATAATACAGTTTGGGCGGAGACTTTCTATTTGTAGGAGACAGAAGAGGAGAGGAGAAAGTGCCCTTTTTACTTCCTATAAACAGTAAAATAATCTCTCATTTTAAAGACAGCTATCGCAAAATGTTCCTTTTAGGGACTTTATTGAGCGCTCGTATTTTCCTTGGCAATTCTGAGGAATTGTCATAGGAGAAAAACTGGTGCTATCAAAATTACTTTTATTTGTGCTGAACTTTGAAGGGGATTAATAGAACAATTTTAAGGAGGAATATTTGTTTCTAGACAAAGAAATAGCAGCGGGGTAAGTCTTTATTATAAGACATTTTTGTAAGAACTTACCTAAGTTGTAAGAAACTAATTTAAATGGAAAGTACCAAACAAGTAACACAAATGAACTACGAAATAGTTAATTTGGTTACACCACAAATAAAGAGACATATGCATGTATTTAAGAAAAATGGTTAATACCAAAACTGGACTTAAAGACAGCACAGGAGGTGATGGTGGCAAAGTGGAAGGTATAAAGGTCTGTCGGCCTGTTAAAAAAAGCTTTTGAAAATAAGCCTTTGATGTAAAATTTTATAAATTGCTCTTTCCTTTTTTGATACGTTAAGCAATATTTTTTTCTTTCTTTTTCTTCTTCCTGGGCTCTAGAGTGCCAATGAGATATTGGTACTTGTCTGTTAAATGGAAAACACCCAAGAAGTGAAGTTGGGTTAATCCTAATGAAATATACCAAAATATGATGATAATATAATACTGTAGAAACAAAATTATGGAAACTACGACAAAGAATTACGGAAAGCAGGCCAAGTAGAATGCATTATATTAAATACCTAACCCCTAACTATCTCTATATATTAGATATTTAATAAAAATATACATGTATTGAAGTTTTTCTCACTAAAAATAAGCAAATCATAACCGATCTCAGAGAGGCAAACCAGTTTCTGTCAGATCTTACACAGCGTGATTCTTGAGTGTGTTTATTTCAACAGACAACTAACGAGATATTTTCCAGGCTTGATATAGTCTATACTTGATTATGAGATGCTTGTAATAAATCAGACTTTTAATTCGAGAAATAACTATACCAAGCATAGCAAATTCAGGTGATGGGTAGAGACAGAGCGGAGCCCTTTCTAGAGTGGTGGTTGGTGGAGGAAATTTAACCTTCTTATTATATATGAAAGGACTGTATAGGATCTAGCTTCGAGAATCAACGTAGTTCCAGTTTAGTCTAAGCCCCCCAAAAAAGGTAAATTATACAAAATATTCAAACACATGAGAAAAATCGTAGGTACTTGCAGTATCTTGAGTCCTTGCCTAAAAGGACCGTCCCCTTTTAACAAGTAAATAACTACTAATATTAACTCATTACTGTGTTAAGCTAAATGAATCCACACACTAGCAAAAATCTGTTCTCCATATCAACTTGCTATAAATTTTCACTTTGGCCACCTCCTATGAAATCCCAAAGGTATTTTTTTTTACAATTTAACTTTTTTTAATCTCGTATCATACCCACTTTCTTGGGTCCGTTTGAGTTTTCCAATATATCAGAACTGAAAATGCTGTGGTCAGCAAAATTTTATCACTTTGTGAAATTTAACACTGTCTATTAAAAGGATTTTATTAATATCTGAACTTTTATTTATCGTCAGCGAATTTGAAGAAGGCAATCTCGCTAAATAAAAAACTGAATTTTCTTGTAAAGTTAAAAAAAGTGTATTATTGGTTGATAGCAAGATTTATCCCTTTCAGTTTTGATGTTAAAATTTCAAATGTTTCTAGCATTCTCTTTTGTTTTTTAAGCATTTTTTGGATGAAAGCAAAGAGGGTTGCTTAAGCTTGAGGAAAACAAATTACGCTAAATAAGAGAAGTGCTTTGTATCTCTCAACCATCTAATAGTTATACTAAAGGTTGAAATTTTACTTTAAATACAATAATTTACATATCAGACTTGTTCTGTTTCACTGTATTCATACGAAGATTGACTACTTATCTAAAGGTATTCGCTCTAAAAAATGATGCTTTCAGCAAGATTGGAAACAGAAAAATTTTTGAAAAATGTTTTTGAAAGACAACAGATAAATAAAGTATTAGCAAATTTTAACATGTTATTTTTGCAAAATTTTTATAAGCTTGTTAAATGTTGTCCAAAGTAATCGTCTAAGAAAGACTTTTTTTAAATGTTCGACTAACTGCCTATCGAACAATAAGCTCTACAAAAACGTCGTTTGATTCCACTTTCTAAACTTTAATGAAAGAAAGATTAAGATGGCTTGGTCACATCTTACTGATAATGGATGAAAGGTAGCAAAGGATTGGGCTTTTTTGCCTTTCATTGAGGACAAAACGAAAAACAGGTCGTCCTCAAATATGATGGCGAAAAGCCTTGAGAAAGGATTTGAATGGAATTGGGACTTCATGGGAGGAGTGAAGACTGAAGCTTTGAAAAGATTGGAGTAGAGAAGAAGCGCACACAGCTGTATCGCCCTCCGGCACCTTGGTGCTGTAGTTAGATGAAGATGGTAGTAGTAGTAGTGGTATCGGTAGTAGTAGTTTTGGCAAGGCGCAAACTAAACTTTAGCGTAAACAATAGAAAGTTTATGGAAGAAGACGTATTTTGAACATTCAATGTTCGTTTTAAGTTTTAACTTCATCTCTACCTTCATGTAAAAAAGAATCGTTCTTTCAAATTAAGTTTCTGTCACTTTTTATGTGGTTAAAATAAGTATATTATAATTTTACAAGAAGTGTTTTTAGGAACGAAAGAACGACCGGCGAGGAGTGTGACCTTGGAACTTGGTCAATTTTATTTATTGCTTTGATGCCTTAAGCAGAAGATGTTGTGAGGTTTTTACCCTGTTTTGGCCAAAGTGTGCTCTGAGACAGAAAATAGCAATAAATGTTAGCATATCGGGGAATGATCTATTTTCCTTCTTAGAAAGGGACTACAATTGAAAGAATTCTATTTCAATTACCTTTGTTTCTGTCTTCTACAATCATTAGCTTAGTGTTGTCGTCACAGAAAAAAGATCGCCCCCTGAAAGAGATTTGGGAGGAGGGTAAAAAATGACAAAAGGAATTTTAAATACAATATTCTCTAATTTTTTGAGGATTATGGGAATCTTCGGAGCAAAGTTGCTCGTGAGGAATATTGGGAATCACACAATATTGATTCAGAGTTCATAGTGAATGTATCTGTCATAAACTGGATATTTTATTAACATTATCAAACCAGTAAGCTTTTTCAGTGAATTATAATCTCAGTGAAGCTATTGGAGTTCGCAATATTTGTCAAAGGATTATAGTTCCTGAGCTATGATAAAACCTTTGCTTAATCTACTAACCTAGCTTCTGGACATTTATTTATATTTTGTAAAAGTGGTATGAATTTGATATTTTTTCACTGATAATATTGGAGGTTAGCCATCAAGCAGTGTGATTTCAAATAAATAGGACATCTGATATTTAGAGGCATTTACGCTACAATTGAGGTGGGGAAAGAAAAGTGAGCAGAGGGGGTGGAGAGTTGTTAGCAAGAGCCGTGGTACCCACTGGGCTCACCCCTTAAATTGCGGGGACAAGGTAGACATCCTTCAACGCTTCACTTACTTTTCTCGCAAGGTAAACACCAGAAAAATATTGAATGTATAGTTCAACCCTTAAATATCAGCCTAGAATTCCATATTATTAATTATCAAAGAAATTGGTGAATGTGTTTTGGACTTAATCCAGATTAATGAAATGAAAACTGTGCTGGTATTGAATACAGTTTAAACTTTGTATCTAGATGCATGACAAAGGGTATTAAGACTGATATGTTCGTTAACAGAGGAATAGAGTTTTTTGAGCATGCCAGTATTATGGAAGCCAAAAAACTGCTGTGGACTTACTATGAAATTGAACTCGGATATGAAGAACGATTACGTGAATGCAAAAAAGACTGTGATAACTTGACGGATATCGCAAAAGCCATAAGGCGCTGTGCTAAGGACGGTAAAGAGCTTCCGACTTTCGTTATTCTCGAACCGGAGTCTGTTCCCACATATGGTGACGAAATTGCAGTCTGTATTACTACCAAAGTGAACGAAATGACGAGAAAAATGAACAGTGAGCTGCAACATCGGAAAAGTTTCCGATGAAACACCGGTTCTGGGGTCGGTTTGTGGATGATGTTATTTCTGTGTGGGAGCATGGAGGAGAGTCACTTAACTCCTTCTTAACTCATCTAAACACTTTGGACTCTAACCTCCAGTTCACTTTAGAACTAGAACATAACCACAATTTTCCTTTCCTAGATGTTTTAATTTTCAATAAGTCTCCTGGCCTTGAATTTTCTATTTATAGAAAGCCTACGCATAACGATAGGTATTTGCATTTTTCCTCCAACCACTCTCCCTGCATAAAAAGAGGAGTTGTTATTTCTTTGGTTGACCGAGTAATAAGAATATGCTCAGAGCCTCACATAGACTCAGAATTGAACTATATTAAGGACATTTTATTTTGCAATGGATACCCTATAAAATTACTTGAGACCATTATAGACAGAAGACGAAAAAAGGCAGAGGGGAGTGCATCAGGTCCACAAGCTCCAACAGATACCGTCCCATTGGTGGATGATAAGAAACTTTTCACTGTTCTACCCTACATTTCAAAAATTGAGTGACAAATTGAAAAGAATCCTTGAAAAACATAAACTTAGCGTCGCCTTTAAAAATTCAAATATTACAAAGAACTTTTTTAACAACGGCAAAGATAAAACCAGCCCCATTCTGGGTAGTGGTGTTTATAGAATTCCTTGATCTTGTGGCTGTTTTTATGTTGGTAGAACCCAACAGCAATTGGGGGAGAGGTTATCTGAGCACAAGTTCTCAATCGACAAGGCAATGAGGTTACGCCAAAGGCCTGAGGTTTTTGATTCCGCCTTTGCGCAACATGTGTACGAGAGTCCACAACATTTCATTTTCTTTGATGAGGCCTCCATCGTTGTCCCCGTTAAAGGTCCCACGCAAGTTTTCAGGTAGGCAGTTGAAATAAAAAAGCACATTCACCAAAAGGTAGCTCTCAATAGGGATACTGGAGAAATTTTTCTAAGTCCCATTTATGACAAAATTATTAATTCTGATCGTTTTTACATACATCCACAAAGTTATATTGTGCAATCGAATAGATTCTCCGATAACAATCAAACTGGAAAGTGAGCAGCCTTTAAAAGTGCTTTACGCAAAATGAATTTCTGAAATGCCATTTAGACTTATTTTTTATTCAGTTACCCTTCCACCGTTACTAGGGAAGGGTCGTCCAATTTTAGTTTGGTGTTTTTATTTTAAGGTTTGATTTTTATGTTTTTATCAGTTTTATTCTGCACTAAGGACGGTCAAGCGGAGGACTTGACCGAAATATTTGCATAATTTTTCAATTTTTTCACTGGCTGTTAATTGCCCTCGTTTTCTTCCTTTCTTCGCGATTTTTTGTTTTACTGTGTTAGATGTTGACGATTTACATTTTAGAAAGCAGCGTATAAGTGAGTAAGTAGACAACCGCAAATTTCTAATTGAAGCTAGAATAAAATTGGAAAAGGTCAAGATTTGTACGATACCGTCCACTGCAGTATCGTAGCGTTGAGGAGTTCAGCCATCTCTGACACTGGTCCTGCTGCAAAAATAAGTTCTTATGACAATGAATAAAATTATTTTTTAATTTGAAAAAGGATCGTTGACCCTTGGAAGCGATAGCGCTACTATCCAACGTTAAAGGTGATTTATTTTATGATTTCGATACAATTACTTTATTAGTAAATTACTTAATTATTACAATTATACAATTACTTAATTACTTTATTTCCTGCAGTTGAAATTGAGGAGGAATAATAGTATTACTTGTGTCTCCTAGACTTTGATAGATATCTCGTTTCTAAGAAAAAGAAACAAAAAACAACTCATTCTTTCCTCATTTGTAAACATTGATGATAGAAGATTCACTCACGGCAAGAAAATAAAATTTTGAATTAAGAGGGTTCATTTTTTTTTTTAAGACCAATCAAAGCACAGAGGTAATGTTAGATTCATGAATATGGCCAAAAGTGCACTCAACTTGTCGGTGAATACCGCATTATTTGTGCTCCTATCCCTTTTTCACAATAAAATGGAAGCTTTGACAATGACAATGAAGATTGCGTGGCTGTTAACGAGTTGTTTCTTCAAAAACCAGTTCATATTACACTACACTTGTTGCAGTTACTCGACTCTCTTCAGTTGTTAGAGACAAACAAATCGATCAGGAAGCACCAAACAGTGAATTTAGCTGTGGCAATAACAAAAAAGTACAGTCGGTGCTTTCATGAGCTTGTTAATTACAGTAGGTGCACAGATAATGCTCCAAAGAAATATTTCTGTTGACACCATACCACAGAAAAGCAACTTTTCAAAAGATGCCAGTATCACCTTAATTTTTGGTTACTATATGCCGTTATTTGTTCTTCACTGGATTTCAGCTACCTCCTACACACCACTCCATATATAGCCTGTACACCATTCCATTGTACCAAGATAGGCGTACAAAGACTAATGCAAAGGTATAAACTACGCACACTAAGATTGTTTGCATTAAAAGGGGCGCTTTTATTCCCCTGAAATTTACCCTAACAGTCCTTTGAAAACTTCACTGAGATCAAAAGGAATTAACCGATGAATCCATGCGTCGTATAGTTTTGTAAGTTGAGCGTTCCAATCAGGGCCGAATCAAATAGGTGCGGGCCCGATTGGATTTTGTTTTGCGGGGTCCTATTCATATATTGAATTTTTAAGCAAAATTTATATCTAGCATATAAATAGATAAATTCAAGTCTCATAATATTTCTTCCTAGACGTCTGTTGGGTTGCGACTCATCTAATAATTTAAAAGACGTGAAAGATGTCCCTTAGAATCTGCATTGGGGTCTAAAAAGTACATTGGCCATATGAATATGGTTCAAAGTCACCTTCAGGGGTCTGTGACGGGTGTACCGCTAAATTGATTTTGTGATAGGCCAGCTGTTTTGAAGCTAAAAACATAACGACTATTTCTGGTTCGATCATTGCTTACGTTGAATGAAGGTTAAAGTAAGACATGAGTTCCAGTTTCGTATTTGTTTGTGGAACTGTTTAGAGAGCAAGTGATGTTCTATAACAGGCCAAACATATTTATTTGGAAATCGTTGATGCAGGAATGCAATTCGACCAAATAGGCAGCAGACCCCAAGCAAATCATCTTTGTTGGCTACTTTTCCTGTGGCATAATGAAGGATTTCACAGTGAAAACAAACAGAGTTGAAAGGTCCCAACGACTTGTAAATAATACTTGCATAGTGTATGGCATCTTTGTAGGTTGTTACTGCTTTGTAGGTTTGTAGGTTTTTACTTAACTTTGTAGGTTTTATGCCACAATTTGTTCGCATCGAAGATTGTGGTGGTGCTGTTCTTCTAACATAAGATTGTTTTGTACTTGTGTACATAATGGTACACACTCAAGAAGTGAAGATAGGTCAATCATATTGAAATATTCCAAAACCTAATGGAAATATAATACTTTAGAAACATATTTGGGATATATTTTTACACATTAGACGGGGGGGGCCGGGAGGAAAGTATAGCGGGTCTGCATGCAAAATGTGTTAGCTATAGTTATTCTGCATATAATGAAGTAAGAATTGTTATAACTTCATGCTGTCAAAATACTTTACCCGCACCCCCACGCCCTAATGTGCAAATATATAGCCCAAACTAAATAAGTCCAAAGTATTATGTCACCCATCACTTGTTTTCCACTTAGTGTAAGCTGATCATGTCTTAATACGGACAGACAAAACCAGTTTTTTCTCGAGGGTGTACCATTATCAACACATAATGATACACACGTACCTTTGGTACACAATGGTACACAAGTACCCTTTTTTCTTCAGCACTTTCATTTTTGACTCGTTCTGATTCTCGCTGTCCTTTAACAGCACTGTTCTTAGTTCTTCACTGTCATTTTGTCACTCTTGATACTTTCTTTAGCGTGTCTGCTAACCCTAAAATTCTCTGTTCTTCACTTTTATCTTTGGCAAGTTCTGATTCCTGCTGTTGCTTTGTAATTGTCGCTGCTGATTATCTTCTAACTGCATACTTCTTTATACTCGCGGTCATATAATTTATAACCACAAATTCCTCTGTTCTTCATTTAAATTTTGATTCGTTCTGATCCTGATTGTTGCATGTCTTGTAACCGCGTGTTTTTTTCTCCACTTTTGTTTTTGAGTCACGAGTAGTATCCTATCTATTGATGCAACGGAAGCCCTCCCAGGCTTAGTACGGGTGCCCTATCCCTTTTCCATAGGATTCCTAAGGGAGCCCTATTTCCAGGCGATATTTCAATCACAGCCCTCTGACGTCACAGCATCAATAAGAAAAATAGCATTGGATTTTCAAGGGAGCCTTCTGACGTCACAGCATCCATAGGAAAAATAGTATTGGATTTCTATGACAGCCCTCTGACGTCACAGTACACATCCCTCTGTATTTCTGTGACATATCCCTGTGTTTTTCAATCACATGTCTTGTTTATTTGCACTTGTACGAAATCATGTCTAAACATGCCTCCCCAGGTGCTAGAAGCTATATTTATTGGCCGAGAGTCAGTTTTTTTAGTTTTGAGAGAGGACTGTCAGGATTAAAGTGAATAAAGTGGACGGACAGAAAATTTTAGGTAATCTTGTTACATTGGAGAAATGATTAGTTTTAGATGATAATTTTCAAAGATTATCAGTGCAGAAAAAAAATCTTCACTAAGAGGATGATGGATAATATAATGGGAAATGAGTCTCTATCGTTGGACTATTGCCTGAGACTAGTGTGTCGTTCCCCAGGCTATCACTCAATTTATAGATATATTGAATGAGACAAAACAAAATGATACTGCCTTTCTGTTTGAAGATCGCACAGAGTTTCAGTTACTCCTCCCATTCCTCTAGTGATTCGCTAAGTTAAAACCGTTAGCAGATAAAATTTATTGACCACGAGTCAGTTTCTTTACGGAAGTGAGACAGTCAACATAAAAAAATGTTTTACAAATGCCCATTATGCTTATATACTTGGGGCAGCTGATCATCCTGTGAGAATTGTACTTTTGCTGATGAAAAGTGTAAATTATGCAATCCATATAAATTGCATAGAGGATATGCAGTGCATATTCACGAGTCAATATAACGAGTCAATATCTATCGTTGTACTATTGCCTGAGACTAGTGTGTCGTTGCCCACAGGTTTTCACTCAATTTATTGATATATTGATTGAAACAAAACAAAATGATATTACACATCTGTTTGAATATTGCACGGAATTTCAGTTACTCCTCCCATTCCTCTAGTTATTCGATAAGTTAAAACCGTTAGAAAAGAACATTCATTGACACGTAGTCAGTTTCTTTTCAGGAGTGAGACAGTCAACATTGAAAAATGTTTAATAAATGCCCATTATGCTTATATACTTTGGGCAGCTGGTCATCCTGTGAGAATTGTACTTTTGCTGATGACTATAATGAAAACTGTAAACTATGAAATCCGTGTAAATTGCAAGAGGATATGCAGTGCAAATTTAAAGTATGTAATTCCTGTCTTGAAGAGATTTGTGACTTTCATACTAGAGGTTTCCTATGCTCTAATTGTCATTATGATAAATACGATCAATGGGAAATACCTACCCTGGCGTGAATGCGAAAAATCCTAAACATGAGTTCAGTATATTTTTAAGAGACTGGTATCGTCGTGGCTTTAAATTGCTCTGGGAAGAAGATGAAGATTTGATAGATATTTTCAAGATAAATTGCTTAAGGATTGTTCTGGGTACCTGGCTGACTGAGCGTATTTCAAACAATAGGCTATACGAAAAATTTGGTTCAATACCGCTCTCTAGGGCTATAATGAAAGATAGGCTAGGGCACTTTGTGTGGTTGAGGATTAAATATTACCGAAGATTATTCTTTTTGGCCAACTGTTTAGGGCTCAACTGAAAGAAGGTTGTCCTCGTCTGGGGTGGGAGGACGTCATAAAGAAAGATTTAAAGGAAATGGAAACTTCGTGGGTGGGTGAAAAAGGGAGGTTTTGAATAGATTGGGATGGAGGAGGATCGTGCGTAGCTGTGTTGGCCTCAGGGAGATTGGTGCTGCGGTGAGTTGTTAGTAGTAGTAGTAGTAGTAACCTGGTCTACGGTTCAATTGCTGGAATCATAAAAAACTTTGGTTTCTACGACATCTTTCTAAAGATACTGGCTACTATGATTACAAACCTAAAGACTTTTATTTGGCTGTTACAGCCAGGGATTCGTCATATAAGAATTTTGTATGTGACAATGTTTCACATAAGCAAATTGAAACACGTGGATTTTATAATATGAATCAGATTAGTATTACTGAATTTACAGAGAGATTTAATAAAAATGAAGTTACATTATATTTTAGAAAATGTGACTCTTACTTGCGTATGGATACGTCCCGCCAGTCACAAACCTTCTCCCAGCAATGGGAAAATTGCAGGTGATGCAGGACGCCAGAAGGGCGCATTATCGGTAGTAGATATAGCCAGCCCCTGCTAGGGATGGAGAGGAGTGGCTTACCGCCGTCCTGAAATTAGCCAAGAAACCTTCTTTCCTATAAAATATGAAGTACAAACGATCAAGAACGAGAACCAATACTACCACGTCTGGGGCAACCGACGAAGTTACCGCGTCCGGGGCAACCGACGAAGTTACCGCGTTCGGGACAATCGAAGAAGTTACAGCGTCCGGGGCAACCGACGAAGTTACCGCGTCCGGGGCAACCGACGATCTGAGGACCGAGAATCTCCCTTTAACAATGTTGAAAACTTCAAACCCGGAGGCTATGCTTTCTCCTAAATTGATTTTATCTGTTGGAACCCTGAATGTTAGGACGCTCGCTAAACAAGGCAAAATAGATCTTGTCCTAAATGAACTAAACCGATATAAATGGGATATTGTGGGACTTTCAGAAACACATCTCCCTAGCACTGGCGAAGAAAGAATCGGCAACACTAGTCTGATAGTGTCTGGGAGAACCGATGGCGTCCATCGCCAAGGTGTTGGCTTTTTGATGTCGACTAAGGCACGAAGATCCCTGATTTCCGTAACGCCTGTGTCAGAACGGTTGATTATGATACGAATGCAAGGATCCCCGATCAAAATCACGATCGTATAAGCCGATGTCCTGACTATAAAAAACCAGATGAAGATTCTGACAATTCCTGTCTTCCACCACAAAACCTAGCTAACATAGTTCCAGAACAACACATCCGCATTGCTATTGATAACTTCAATGTTATTTTTGGTAACGCTTCTACTGGAAACAAGGATGTTATGGGTAAAAAGAGGGGTGAACGCCTCATTGAATTTTGCAGAGACAGTGATATAGCCATTACCAATACTCTCTTCAAACATAGAGAACGTCGTAAGGTGACATGGATTTTGCCGGATGGAAAAACCCGTAATCGTATTGATTACGTGCTCGTCTCTAGACGGTGGAAATCATCTGTGCTAGATACTGTCACCCTTGCTGGTGGCGATTTCAACAGCGACCATTCCCTGGTCATGGCTGCACTAAAGATACACCTGAAATCTTCCGCAAAGCTGAATAATAGACCCGCTCGTTTAAACACACATCTTCTCAAAGACCCTCAAACTCGCCAAACCTACATCGATGAACTGTCTACTCAAATATTGGACCTTCTTTCTAATATTCCTGTAACTCTATCTGGAGAGGATATCGATAAACTGGTCACAGACTCCTCTAAGATCATCAGCAAAGTAGCAATGTCCGGCCTAGGAACCAAAAAGGGTGATAAAAAGCCTTGGATAACCAACGAAATCATTTTATTATGTGCTGAGAAACGAAAACACAATAACAGGTCGGACAGAGAAAGCAGGGACAGATATAAGCAGTTGAAGCGTGCTGTAGAAAAAGCCACCCATAGAGTCCATCACACCTACATTAAAAGACAAATGTGAACAGCGTTAGGCTGATTTCAAGAAAGGTGATTCAGACTTCATGTATAAGAGAGTTCGTGAGCTAAAAAGCAAGAAAAGCCTCAGTTCTTGTGCACTGCTAGATAAAAATGGCTCTCAGATACAAAGCACAGAAGGTATCCAATCGATATGGATGGATCATTTAAAAAAAAAGCTTAATCTTGATATCTTTCCAAGCCCTTCTGTTCTGGACTTCTTTCCCGTTACTGTCTCAGACCCCAGCCCACCTCCTCTCCGTTCTGAGGTCGAAGATGCCATCCAAGCGCTGAAGACTAACAAGGCCCCTGGCCCGGACGGGATACAGGCGAAACTGCTGAAAGTCCGGTGTGAACCACTTATAGATCTTTTCCACAAGATTTTATCCGGTGCCTGGGAAAAGAGTAATTTCCCAACTTCTTGGTGCGAAGCCACAATTGTTCCACTACACAAGAAGGGGTCAAAGGCAGTATGTGATAATTACCGTCCTATTAGCCTAACAAGTCAAACTGCCAAGATCTTCACCCGAATTATACTCCAACGGATCAGAGCCGTGTCATCCTTAGTCATCCAAGAATACCAAGCCGGGTTTCACCCTGGGAGATCGACCGTTGATCAAATTTTCACTGTTCGCCAAATTTTAGAGAAATATCTGGAATTCGGTCACGACCTCTATCAACTCTTCATCAACTTCAGGCAAGCATTTGACCTTATTTGGAGAAATGGCCTATGGTATATCCTCCTCCATTACAGAATCCCACGAAACCTTGTAGATCTTATCAAGGATATGTACTCAAAATTTGGGAGTCGCGTCATGACTAGTGAAGGTCTCACTGACAGTTTCCAGACTTCCGCAGGTGTCATTCAAGGATGCCTTTTGTCTCCAGAGCTGTTCAACCTTTTCCTCACAGCAGTCTTATTCCTGGTGGAGACAACTTGTGGCGCACATATAGGGGGTATTCAGATAGATAATCTAGCCTACGCCGACGATATCAACGAAATGGCTGAAACACCCGAGGATCTACAAGCCGTTGCTAACGACGTCTTCGAAGCCACTAGTTCTTTTGGAATGATCAAAAATGTATTAAAAACAAAGGCTATGTGCTGCTCACGAAAGCCGCAGGATACATTTAAGCCAGACCTAAAAATTAACGGAGAGAGTATCCAGTGGGTTGACGAGTTCCCTTACCTCGGTAGTCTGATCACCAGCGACAACAGTCTATGAAAAGACATTAAAAGACGTCTCTCCCTCGCGAGTTCCAGTTTCAAGGCCCTTATGCCCATATGGCGAAGCAAGGATTTGTCTCTGCGGTTTAAGACACAACTTTTTGATACCCTGATCATCCCCATTGCAATCTACTCATGTGCAACATGGACACTAAAGGTAAATGACAACCGTCGACTTGCAGCATTTGAAACTAAGTGTCTCCGCCGCATCGGCGGGATCACTTACCTTGATAGAATCTCAAATGTCGAACTTCTCGAGCGCCTTAATGTACAACAAACAATTCTCATGAAGATCCAGCTCCAGCAACTTCGATGGCTCGGTCACGTACAACGGATGAGTCGGTCCCGTCTCCCAAAAATCACCTTCGATGGCCAACTCATGATTCTCGTCCTCATGGTCGTCCCCCAAAAAGGTGGAAGGAAAACTTTGCACCTCACCGCCTCTCGGACCTTTTTCGCCTAGCAGAAGACCGTGAAGCATACAAAAGGCACATCCACGCCGTTACGAAGAAAGAGGCCCCAAGACGACCTTCAAGGACGGATGGGACTTAAGTCAAGTCAAGATGAATACAAGGGGAATCCTGATGAACTGTTACCAGTTTTCGTTTCTGATGATTACCTATGCGTAGAATAAGAAATATAAAAGGACAAAATGTATTATACATGTACAAATTTTATTAATAAATAAATTTACATACATTCTTAAAGCATTTCACTTTTAGGGCACCGAAATTTATATTATTGAGGTGGGAAAGAGTATTTTAGACTAGAAAGTCGTTCAATCGAGGATTGTCGCCATAAATCTTGAGGAATTCCATGTATTTGTGTCCAAAACTTCGAAAAATAAAACATAATAGGGCACGAAAACCACAGCTTTTCGTTGACAGATATTGTACTCGCTTCCGATTTCGAATAATAGATTTTTCACACTGCTCAAGAAAATTTTTAATGTGAGGTGTATAGAATGTATACGGTAGGCCAAGCGGATCAAAATATTCTATATTTCTTCTTGTTTGAAAGATGCATAACCAATGCCTGGTCTTTACCGTGGATATGCTCCATATGCTCCATGGAAACTTGAAGGTATGCAATTGGATTTATATTTTGACATGTATGGGTCCATATTGAATGCAGTGATTATTTAATCCGTGTTAATGGCGCCATGTCTAATAAAACATTACCGTCGGGGGTTATCTCCCAATAGATTTCAAATTAATTTAGCGAGATTAATGCAATATTTTCCTTAAATGGTTTGGCAAAGGTAAACTCTAGCCGCACATTACCCGTCCGGACAATACTCATATTATGAGTACCGGAAACACCCAATACAACAATGCCATGGGTTTTCGCAATAATTTCTTCAGTTATACCATTTTCGAATAATTGAGAATCTCGGTTTGGGATTGCATTGTCAATTCAGAGAGGGTCCTGAAGGATTTATCAAAGGATAAATTGTAGAGCGGGATTCCATTTACTTTACATACAACCGATGAAAATCCAAACAGTTCAAATTTAGGCGGGGAATCTGTCCATGATCAAACATCACTAGCACTTTTCACAAAAGCCAATGCCAAATTTGAAGGAATTTCGCCATTGATTAATGAAGAATCGGTGTCGGTACGCGTTCTTGTAGCAATATGGCGTTGATTCGTGATTGTATGAGGCACGAGCAAATAGATTCCAGCAGTTCTTAATTTTTCAATTGTCAAAGCAACAGAACTCATAACTTGTTGTTTTCGTACATGGAGTATTACAGACGTGAGAGAGACTGTTGCATCGGGTGCAGCGCCCAGTAGTTTTCGCATAATATAATTGGACGGTGCAAGTTGTAACTTTATATCAATCATTACATTGGGAGGCAGCCATTGAGGTATATTAAATACCTCATGATTTAGTTTCCAAACTAAATGTAAATCTTTAGTTGTCGCCTCTCTAAGAATATTCGTAGTGTCAGTATTTGTTTTATATTCATAAACCAGTGCTAGTCCCCTCAACTGCTTATAAGATATTGGAGTTAGCAACATGAATTGAACATAACTTGCATAATTTGAAAGACTGTTGCTCTTGCTCACCAATTTTCTATGTATGTAGACACTTATTTGTGGAAATAATTTATATAGTACACAATTTCCATAGGATAACCCATCGGCTGCACTTGGTATGTCGTTGTCAAATTTCTTAACAATGATCTGTAAATCTATAAATGTTGATTTCAAATCGATAAAGTAATCTTCATTGGAATAAATTTGAAAATGGAAATTTTCAGAGAGCGGTTGTTGCGGATAAAATTATTCATAGTATCCATTTTTTTTACACTGACATCTAAATTTTCAGCATTAAAAAGATTTAGAGGTGAGGTGACTAAGGGGTGAGAAACTTTATGTGGTAGATATGCCATTTTTCTAGGAAAAGAAATCCTTTTTAGATCTGTTTACTTTCTTTTTGATGCTTTACGCTTCCGGGCTGACTTGAGACTGATGAGGTCTTTTGCATCTTTTTTAAATTTTTTCCGTGTTGTTTCAATTGATCTCCAAGTGATCGCGCGCTCAACCTGAGATTTTGCGAAACGCTTTCTTGAATATCCTTCCCAGAGCCCCAATCATGAAATATAGAGGACGCAAAATCTGCTGCAACCGGTGCAATATATTTTCTAGCCAAGGGTAGTGCACAGCGAAAAAGCCTAGCAAACCAACTGCCGAGACCTTACCCGGTAATTGACGAACGACCCCTATAATAGTCTATTCCATGTCTCAACTCTCGTGGTCCAAGAGTAGCAACATGGCAATCAATATAAGGACGTACAAACTGAGTTCTATTTGGCATTTCACTGAATGGGTCAAAATTAACATGTAATTACAGCCAAACCTTTTGTTATTGCTAGAGAATCACCCAATTCACTTTTTAATGTTAACTGGGAGAGCTCCAAATATAAAGTGTTGACTGGAACGTATTGAAGGTGCTTTGTATTGTAGTGGTGAATATGGTCATGGGCGGTTTTTCATTCAAGAGCACGTAGGAGGGGGATATTGGTATTACCGACCCTTGATCAAGTTCAAGTTTAATATGGGTTTTCACTAAAAATAATATAAAAATACACTTAACTCAATTGCTTGTGCATTGATGCACGTTTGGGTCCGTAATAATTGCACACTCTAAATACAGCGTGGCCTCCTTTCCTCTCCAATGTCCACCCCAAAACGCCATCAAATAACAGTAAATTTATCACAACTTCTCCTCAGCTCACACCCCCTGAAGTGTCAAACTAAAATATAATAAATAATAATAATATCAAAAAATTCTAAACATAATAAAAATAAAATAAATCTAGTAAATAAATTTTTAATCTTTCAGATATTTTTTTATATTCTTTTTAAAGGAGCCGAGAGACATATATGACTTCAGCTCTTGCGGAAGTGCATTCCACTCTCTAGCACACGCAATTCCAGGAGAAAATTCCGACCTAGCTGTCGGTGTCGGGGGATACAAATGTCTGAAAAAGATCGTGTATTTAAACTATGGGTTTGTGCTGCTAGTGTGAATAAGCCTTTAAATGGTGATTGGAGTGTTCCTGGGAAATATTTAAAACAAATAACGGTGCAAGATAGTCTGTAAAGTGATACCATTGATAGTCTATTCGGTACTGGGCCTAAAATTTGAAGTGCTTTGTTATGAAGTGAGTTTTGTCTCTGTAAATGTGTCTTGAAATCAGATTGCCAAACTGTAGAATAATATTGAATGTGAGGCTTGATAACCGCATTGTAAATCAGGATCAGTATTTTTTTAGGCAAATGGTGACTGAGTTTTCTCAAGATTCCAAGGTTCTTTGAAAGCTTCGTCTCGACACTTGCTATGTGGTGCCTGAACGAAAGGTTTTCGTCGATTAAAACCCATAGGTATCAAACGTGTCCTTTTTCTGGTCTCTGGATAAGTCCACGAGAGGTTTCAATACCAATCACATCAGAAGCCAGTGAATCTATATGTGAAAAAATTAAACACTCGATTTGTCAATGTTGATGACTAGACGATCTGCGTCCATCCACACGTACGTTTCTTCAAGAATGTCTTGTAGCTTTGTTTTGGGAGACTTGATGTTCCATTCTTAGCTTGCCAAAAGTAAATCATCCGCAAATGCCGTTAGTTCGTCCTCGGCTTGTACTATAGACCCCGGCGTAGTTTGTGGGTAACATAGTTTGCAGCAATAAAGGCTACGACTTGCAGTAGCCAGTACATGCTGAAGATCATTTACGTGAACAAGAAACAATACCGGTCCCAATTTAGAGCCCTGTAGCACCCCGCAGAAACTACGACATCATTTGTATGGCATTTCCTGTGTAAATTTGACGATTTTCCAGTAAGACTTAAAACAATATAGGACTTAACCACGAACTCCAATATGATCCAGCTTTCCTAGTAGTATTTCGTGGTGCATGCTATCAAACGCTTTCTTAATATATAGAAGCACAGCTGCAGGTAAAGGAACCGAATCTAGGATTCTGCTTACGAATAAACTTAGTGAAGTAAGGGCTTCTTCGGTTGAATGGCCAGCCCTAAACCCAAATTGGTGGCTGTTAAAAAAAGCCTTCGGCCTCTAAATATTGGTAACGCTGGTTTTTCATTGGCGTTTCAAAGACTTTCGAGAAAACTGATAAGATTCAGATTGGTCTATGATTTTCTATGCGTGTATTACATCCATTTTTGTGAAGAAGTATTATTTTTGCCTTTTTTAACATTTCAGGAAAGACCCCTTTATCTTATGAAAGATTTACAAGGTAAGTTAGAGGCTCAGCAATGGTCGTCACTACTGCTTTCAGTGCCTTTGTGTGGACCAGGTCGAAACCTGAAGCAGAAGAGCCCTTCAATTTTTTACGAGTAATTCGAGTTCACCTGGTGTTACAGGACTCACTGCCATTGATTTCATGCACTTCGGACCAAGGTATTCTTTGTATGATTTAGCTGGTGTACCGACGGAATTTGCTGTGGTCTGGCCGATATTTGCGAAAAATGTACTCAGCAATACGGCAACCTGTGTAGGTTCGGTAATTTTGTCATCATTCACGACCAATTTCACTGGTAATATTGAAGACTTAGTGGTTATCCGTAGTACCGAGTTGATAATTTGCCAAACTTTTCGGACATCCTTCCCACTTTCTGTCAGCTTTTGGTGCAGTTAGCCATACTTTGCTCTTCGTAACACAGTCCGAAAGACTTTCCTGTATTGCTCATGCTCCTCTAGCCGCGCTGACCTCGGAAAGCGTCTTTACTCTCCCCAAAGGTGGCTTTTCTTATTCACACAGGTCAAAAGACCATCTTTCATCCAGGGGCTAATTGGCTGGTCTTTTTGTCTCGGGTTTCTCATGAAACATCTATTGTGTACATCCAAGAACGTCGAGTGAAATGACCCAAATACTTCGTTTACATCTTGAATCTCCATTACGTTACCCAAGTTTAATTGCTCTAGTTCCTATTTTAAATTCTTCAACTTTTCCTCTGTTAAGCATATAATCGGTAACAGGGGGTTGATTCGTGACCTTATCTTAGCTGGTTCTGAAAAGGCGAGTGTTGCAGGAATGGGAAAGTGGTCTGATGTGTCGGTGACGAGGACTGCCACTGACTCTGGGAGCAAGGAGGTGAATGTGATGTCAATAAGTGAATGCGTACTCTCAGTAACCCGTGTCGGAATCGTAACAGCAGGGTATAGGCCTGAACCTGCCATATTATTTAGCAAATCTGCTGCTTCGGCCGTTAGCGGAATACTGGAGTTATTATTAAAATCTTCCATGAGAATAAGCTCATTTTTTGACACTCTGCTAGCTCCAGAACTTGAGCCATATGATCCATAAACTGAGACATTGACCTTGACGGAGATCGATAAATTTCACCCACAATAGCTTTTTTATTTGGGAACAGCCATACTTCTAGGAACAACGCCTCGAAAATTCCTTCAATATTTCGTGTAAGGTCTTGCCTAGTTTGAACCGTGTGTGTGTCGCGGATATATATTGTTATACCATCCCCTTCCATCTATTTTCTCTGGAACAAATGGCTAGTGTAACCTGGAATATCCAAAAGGCTTTCGGTTTGTTGTATAATAAATGTTTCACATAGGCCTAAACAATCTGATCTAAGCTCCCGACATACCGACTCTAGATTATAAATTAACATAATCTTATCTAAATCATGCTTTAAAACATTTCAATGCACAATACTTTTAAACTAAAAGTCGAATGGTTTGTATGAAAAGTTCAGTTAATGCCGCCTTTATAGGTCTATGACTATGATAGAGTACTGTATTACATTTCAATAAAACCCTTTTACATGTAGACTAACAAATTCACTTCCACGATATTTTTGAATTTTTTATATGAATCTTGTTCAAAGATTGTTTTAAAGGGCCTTAGCAACTTCATTGCATCTCTTTGACTGCCATGGAACTGCATATGCATAGCGACTAAAGACACTTATTGCGAGTAACACATACGTGTAGGGTTTATTATGACGTCTTCGAATCGCGTCTAGAGTCAAAAGATTTATTTGTAATGTATGCAGACGGTAAAAGGCATTAGGCATGATTATAAATTAACATAATCTTATCTAAATCATGCTTTAAAACATTTCAATGTACAATACCTTTAAATTAAAAGTCAAATGGTTTGTATGAAAATTTCAGCCAATGCCCTTTTTATTGGACTATGACTATGATAGAGTACTGTATTACATTTCAATAAAGCCCTTTTTTACACGTAGACTAAGAAATTCACTTCCACGATCTTTTTGAATGTTTTATATGAATCTTGTTCAAAGATGGTTTAAAGGGCCGTAGCAGTTTCATTGCATCTCTTTGACTGCCATGGAACTGCATATGCATAGCGACTAAAGACACTTGTTGCGAGTAAAATATACTTGTAGGGTTTATTATGATGTCTTCGAATCGCGTCTAGAGTCAAAAGATCTATTTGTAATGTATGCAGACGGTAAAAGGCATTAGTTTTTTGACAGTGGTTACACATAAACCCTATGATTTCGATGAATAGTATAACTGACTTCATTTTGTAAATACTCTTTTGCTAGTTTCTTTTTAATTCCAGTAACCTGAGCAAGTGTAGTTGGAGAGTACTCATAACTAATAAACACTTTGGTAAACTTGATCCATTTTGAACGTTAAAGTGGTGTGAACCGCCCGCTACCCTTCTGCATACTACCAGGCAACTCAATACGTCTTTGCTTTTGTCTAGCTACGGTTGTCATCGAATCATTGTTTCTACTAGGTGTACTAGCATTTTTCAAGAAAGATTTAAAATCATCATCTTATACCTTTAATGTTATTGATGGACTATGTACTTTTAATTTCTTAAAAATTTGCCTATTGCTAATAAGACTTTTAGGAAAATTTGACAACTTTAAAAAATTATATAGATGAGTATCAATGGAATCGACTCTTTTACGATATGCAATCATATACGATAACAAATCAGTTAAATTATAGGGCATGCCCTGGATTATAACTTCATTCTTTTTCTCGTCAATATGTTCATTTTCAGCGAGATACGCCAATAGTCTTTTACCCTATTCACGATAGGATGGAGGCAACATGTCTTCAACACTTGTTAATAAATCTTCTTTTCTCAAATTTTCAAAAGTTCCAGAAAGGTGATCAATGACATTTACTTTGAGTGGTTTTTCACGATGTTTGTTGACACGTCTAAGGGCATTTTTAAGTAAAATTAATTTTTTATAATCGGCAATTCTTTCATTGTTAATCAATTTATCAAGATTATCTTCAAACAGATCTTTGGGTGACACGGAAAGTTCAATTGGTGTCAATTTATAAGGTTTAGCCATTTCTATAGAACAGTATTTACAAGTCCGGCGATTATCGATAGTAACAATGAAAAGAAATTACCACCCGCTTGAACAAGACGTTTTCCTTTACAATTTACTTTCCTTTTGTAAGCAAGAGCGCGTAAAAGTCAGCGATGTCGCTTTGCCTGTTGTCTAACACCATCTGACAGTTTAACATTACCTTCCGTTAAATTTAAACAAAATACCAACAAGGGATTAATAAATTCCTTGTCAATACCTTACTTTCCTAAGCCGCGGTTTTAAAATGGCTATTACGGAAAATAAAAACCGGTGTAATATAGCTTCTTCAACTTCATAATAGCGACCAATGACCTTTTTTATTATCCACGGGTAGATATACAGTAATATAATTATCAAAAATATCAGTGACTACACGCAACACTTCGGGCGTGTTTTAATTCAGGTCTAATAATATGTAGCCATAAGGTTTATTAGTAGCTTGATTGTACGCTGAAAGTAAAAATTCGGGTTCGCCAGGGTAGATTTGTTTGCTTAGGGTTATAAGAGAACTTGAATCGCGAACATCTATATAGATGATATAGTAGGTACAATTCAAAGCAAGTGTTTTCATACATTTACTCTGATAAAATAGATTATGGACCCCAACAGTTACAGAATTTTTTTCGTGATTGAACCGGACCGTCAATAATTGTAACATTTCCTGCAACCATTCGTCAATAGATTCAACTAAATCGTCAATAATCAACCACGAGTTTGGCGCAATACTCGTAAACACACCAAGTCATTTTATGATTTTTATGCTTGGATCAATCTTCTTTATTTTATCATAAGATCCATCCCATACACTATAATAATAATAAATATTTTTCGGATTCTCTAATAATATTTTATCATGATTTTGAATTATTCTCGTTAAAAGTGATGTTTTACCGGCCATGGACGGTTCGCAAAGAAAGGATCTGAATGGTGTTTTAAATTGTTACATACTCCTCCAATGTCAAAATGCAACTAACAAAACCTAACCTAAATCTGTTGAATAAATACTCAAAGGAAATAGAATATGCATAGTTTCTTTAATTCATAAATGCAATACAAAATTTTTAAATATATATCTAAATTGTCATTAACTAAAATTATATTAACTAAATTGTCAATAATCATTCACGAGTTTGGCGCAATTCTAGTAAAATACTAGTAAACACGTCAAGTCCTTGTATGAATTATATGCTTGGAACAATCTTCTTTATTTTATCATAAAATCCATGCCATACACTATAATAATAATAAATATTTTTCGGATTCACTAAAAACACTTTATCATGATTTTGAATTATTCTCGTTAAAAGTTTTGTTCTACCGGCCATGGACGGTCGCAAAGAAAAGATCTGAATGGTGCTTTTACTTGTTACATATTCTCCAATGCCAAAATGCAACTAACCAAACCTAACCTAAATCTGTTGAATTAATACTCAAAGAAAATAGAATACACATGGTTTCTTGAATTCATAAATGCACTACAAAATTTTAAAATATATATTTACAATAAACATTTAAAAAACACTTGAATATATTTACAATTGAACATTTTAAAAACACTTCAAAATTTAAATAAGTACTGGGAGGGGCGGCCGGGCTGGCACCCTCGGCAGCCAGCGGCCGGCACCCTTGGCGCTTTGGAAGGTCCCCGTGGGAGGATTATCAATAAATACACACTTGGAAAATACCGCTTTGCGCAACGGAAAGATATAAATGACTTGATAAAAAGGCTTTGCTGAGCCGGTGACGGAAAACAGGTCTCCTTCCCCCAACAGACGGCCCTTCCCCCTCCCTCAGCTATAGTGCTTTCTCCAGACCGATTTGCTTTCTATAATTTACACGTTCGACTCGAACTGAAATAAGATATTGGCCATGTAGCAATACTTTCTTACCACCCTCGATTACATAGATTTTGTCCGCTCTGGTGGACAAAGAATTTTGTTCGACCCGAACCGTATAGTTTTTATATTTTAAAGAGCGAATGAGCGTGACAGTTGCTCTTGGAACTAAATTATTCTCTATACAGTCCCTATAAATTCTCATGGTGAATTTTTTTTTTACATAATGCGAGGTCACCCCCTTGCAGACTTTTTTGGTAGTCTGATTTTTAGTTTCAACGCAGTGGATCCTCGGACCGGGAAATAAATCATGCGATACCAAGTCACTTCAAGTCTCTGATTTTAATTTAAGCAATGAATTTGAGGCCTGGCATTTCACTAGCTTCGGATATTGGGACTCATCCCAGTTTGTATAATCCATCCGAGAGCTGGGTCACTCACAAAGTTACAACGACTACTGTTACACACACTCTCATACATTTTACCAAAGGCCGAATTTAAAATGAGTTTAAAGATTTCCTTTTCGACCTTTGTTTTCCCTTGAGAGCGTTTGTTGACAAAAGTGTCAACAATTGTATTCATGTAAGGTTTTGATCCAATTGGAGGGCTCTATGAATCTTTGTGAAATTGAAACCATTGGCAAGCATCCACCGCAAAAGAACGTGGTGTACAACAATATTCCGTTGCGGCTCAAGGTCGTCAATAAGCTTTTGTGTTGAAGGTGTCCAATGCATACCTTTATTCTCTACTTATGATAAATTGTAGGGACTCAAAGAGTCCCTAGGCACTCGTCTATTGATGTCGGGGAAAATAAAATCTTTTACCGAGTCATGAAGTTCCAGAGGTATTTCACCGTCAAATTCGAAAAACCATCCCTGTGGTTTATTTTCCTCAACAGTGTGAATCTTGGGAAAATCTGGAGCAGAAGAATTGTCAAGCATTGGTAATTCACACACGGGAAATAAAAATGAGACATTGCCAACGGATAAAGGGAATTCATATCCAAGAAAAAGTTGTGGGACTTTTCACAAGTTAATAAGTTATACAATTTTTCATCTGGAAAAGTGCTGTTTTAGAAGGGGAAAACTATTAAAATTGTCGCTTTTCTGTACTTGACTGAGTTGACCTAGGGATTTAGGGAAGAAACTAAGGGAATCAAGGTAACGGATTCTATTCAAGTAGGCTTTAGCATTATCAATTGCTTGCCATTTAAATTCTAAGACTAGCAACTTTTCAGATGATTTCGTTATGGTGTTATCTAAAAAAGAACCATCTACCCATGTGCCATCTACAGCTTCACCTTTCTGAAATCGTGCCAACGCTGGTAATATGAATTTCAAATCTTAGTTGGAATTGTGCATGCAAACCGGTAAAAAGTACTGCTGTCTAACATTTAAATTACGCGAATTATGCGCCACCCCCTAAGAGTTACTTCCCCTTGATGAAATTTTCTGCCATAAATGGTCATGGTCACTGGCTTTCACATCCCCGTCATTAATTGTTTTCTTGCAACCCAAACAAATTTTCTTATTTTTAATAGCCAACTCGTTTTCTGGTGATAGATTCATCGTATAGTGTATATGGTGCAGCCGTGGAACTGCCTCATTTGCTGTTTTAATAAGAGCAACCATAGCTGTACCAACACAATCTTCTCCATCCAACGTCTCAACAAGATCTACCAACTGCATGGTATTACTTGAATTTCTTCGCGCATGCGCCAAAGAGATCGCAGCCGCAGGACATCCGTGAGCGCAGCTTTAATGTCCAATGACACATTGTTGCCCTGCAAAAGCGTGTTCTGAAAGCTTTTGAACCGCAATGTGGCATTGTCCCCTGAAACCATTTCCAAAGACTGGTACCCATGACGCTTGTAGTGTCTCAAATGATCATTTAATTTTAATTCACTATGAAATCTTGAAAGACTCATTGGGAAGTAAGGAGTGGAACTTTTCTTTTTACCCTCACTTAAATCCCTGCTATTATGGGGGATAGGAAAAGAATGTCCAATTGATTCAGGATCTTTGGCAGGTTCGTAGAGAAGCCATAACCAGTCTACTACTGATTCAAAGGATGGTGCTCTTATGGAACATATTACCCCCTTTTATCACTTAGTTCGCCATCGTCATATTCTTCATCAAATTATAAAACTGTAACTGCAACTTTTAAATGTTCATTTGCCCTTTCAAAAATGTCAATCCCCTTCAGTGTAACTGAATAGTTCCCCTTTAAAAAAAAAATCTACTTTCGGAAATTCAAATCCCTCCCCACCGCCATTTTCTGCTCAATCGTCCAACATTGTCTTACTAACAGCATCTCTCGCGGGCTTATGCCCATCCACAAGGACAGAATATTTGAAACACTCCAAGCCCGTGTCGAAAGAGAAGTGTTGTACACCTTTAGTACCCCTTAAATTTGCATTATATTTTTTAAAATTTTTCTTCCCCCTCCCACGTCTTAAAACAAATTTCTTTTAAATTTAATGCTATTTTATTTTGTTTTAACGCTAGTTTTATTTTATGCTATATGTTATTTTTAATGCTAGTTTTTCTATAAATGAAACAAACAAAGCGCTCCCATTCTCATTGCAGCCCTCCATCCTATTAAAAATTTCACCCGCCCAATCCAGAAAACACCCTCAAAGTTATGCAGGTCCGGATGAAGCGTCTGCATTCTTATCTGTATATGATGCTTTCGCGAAACACCCGAACTTGTATTTAAGAAATGATTTTAAACGCGATAGATGTTTTTAAGGAGTCCCGTCCTCCCACCTCCCGCATATGGCTTTCGAGAAGTGCCCGAATCATGCTGACATAGGAGTGTGCGCGGTGTATAGGATCCGTGTGAATACTACCACTTGATAGGGAATTGAATGGATCACCAAACTAAGCCCTATACACGTGAATGTTGCGCAAAGCGCTATCAGATAAATAAAACTGTGGCAATACAGGGGGTGACCCAGCTCCTATTTGCTCCCCTAATTCATTGTCCATGCCGGGCGTTTTCTCGACCTCACTAGGTGGCATTTGATCTACCCATTTATAGTCTATATAGAGGCCTAGACCCTGCACAAAACTGCCTAATTTAAACATAGTGGGAGCCATAGTATCCTGACTCACCCCGCCCTTAAACCCCCCTTGTGTTCATTACTCTCCGGGACCTGATGTTCATAAATGTCTCAATATCCTCGTAGAGGTTATAGGTCCCTTGAGATGATGGTGTGTGGCCCTAGAAAAATAATAAGAGCATATTAGTTCACTAAAACACGTTTGCCCATTGAAAAAGATTGAATAAGTATTGAATAAACATAGAAGGGTACCGTAACCCCTTCAACTCACTGAACCCTCAATACTCGTAGGAATGCATAATTATATTATGAGTACCATGTACCCTTTGAACTGTAGACCACCCTTGGAACTGTGGAACTGTTGTCGGAGTGTATCATTGTTTTATGAAGTATTGAAAGGTATCCCCAATGTCCAAACTACCGGTAATAAATGTTACAAGGCTCTAAAAGACCCTTTTGGATGTATTGAAGGCTTGGACCTTCTTACTAGCAGCTAAGAATTTAAAAGATAATGTTTTAAAGAGTCTTGCGAAGCTTACCAAAGGGGGGTTTGCATCATGTATATTCACAGTCATAGCAGGTATTTCATGTGCAGTGTCCTCCCCTGGTGCAGCTTCTAGAAACTCGCTCGATATATTGTCCACTAATTGGTCTAAATCGCTCTGAAGAACAAAAATTTTAGGTATAAATGGAGCTAACAAGGGGGGGGGGGCACAGATGACTCCCTCCAAAAACTAGCGAGTAGGCGCTTGAAAAGTTGAAAAACAGCCCTATTTTAGTTATTTCTGAGGGGGGTCTGAGTCTTTTAAAATAAGGGGGAGGTATGGACCTTTAATATTCTAGTGAATAGAAATTATCGAAAAGGTTGAAAAACTCTCTGACATGTAAAAATTACCTTTTATTAGGTTGAAAAAATAGCAAAAAATGGCATTATTAGGCTAAAACATTAGCTTTAATGGAATGCATTATCTATTTGTGCTTTTATGGTCCTTAAACTTAAGGGAGGGGGTAAGGAACCTGAAAAGTAAAAGGTTGACACCTAAAAGAATAGGAAACTCCATCCAAGGCCTGAAAGATGCTGGAAACTAGCGGGGGGGGGGTAAGTAACCTGGAAAGGCAAAAGTAAGCTAAAAAGCAAAAAGACAAAACTAAAGAGTAAGCACTTTAAAGTTTGAAAAAAATAGCCTTATTTTAGCTATTTCAGAGGGGGTCTGAGTCTAGTAAACTGGAAATGCCTTTAGTAGGCAGAGAATATAAGGTAATAAGAAAATAGTAAAAAATATGTTTGATTAAGTTGAATACACCTTTATTTTAGCTATTTCTGAAGACATTGAGTCTTTTAAAACTGAGGACGGGGTATGTAACCTGGAAAAGTAAGCTAAAAAAGCGAAAAGGCAAAACTAAAGAGTATGCACTTTAAAGTTTGAAAAAAAAACTTATTTTAGTTATTTCTGAGGGGATCTGAGTCTATTAAAATAGGATCATCTTTATCTGCTCGTCTTTAGTATTTATCTGCTTTCTATTTATTTTCAGTTAATGATTTTTGAGCACAGGAAGAAAGAGTGAAAAAGGAATAAGGAGGAGGGGGCCATATTTCTCAAATCTCTAAATTTTGTGGTTTTCCAAAAAAATTTCACATTTTCTATTTGAGTGGACAATTTTTGTGCTTAATCGATGTTACCCCTCCCATCTTATCTACTAACCAGGAAGCAGACATCATTTTTCTGGGATATTATACTATTTTCAAGTATGGCAAAATTAATATTACGCACTTTTGCAAATTTTTTTTTTTAAACTATTGTAATAAATTCTTGAATTGGCAGCTTTTAGTTATTTTACAAGAAAAGAAAGAAAAACGTTAATCCTCATTCACATAACGTTCAATCTAATAAATATATTCCCCATCGGAAAAAAGGCTGCTTCTTAAACAAAATTTATTTTAAGAAATATGTCCAAGTATGGGTAAATAAAGTTCGGAGAGAAGGCCACAGTGTCAAAACACTGATTGCCATTTTGTAAGACCGTTTATGACCAACTGGTTCGTTCTATTTCGGTTCTACACTTTAATGTCACCCTATTGACCAATGTCGTTTTAGCTTCATCTGGCAGTGACTTTCACTGATCAAACATACGCTTAGGTTTGATCCATGAACATTTGAATCGAGAAGTTTGTTTGAAGATCAATCTATGACACGAGTAACACTTTGTTGTTGTTGTTTTTTTGTTTTCCTTTTTTTTTTCGTCGTTGAAATGTCAAAGCTTCCATTTTATTGTGAGAAAGAGTTAAAGACACAAATGATGCAGAATTCACCGATAGTGTGGACTTTTGGTCAAACTGAGGAGTCTAACATTGCATTTTAGAAATCAGTGTTTAAGTGGGTAAGCACAGAGCCACAAATTTTTAATTGAAGCTAGACTAACATTGGAAAAGGTCAAGATTTGTACGATACCGTCCACAACGGTATCCTGGCGTTGGAGAGTTCAGCCATCTTTGACACTGGTCCTGCTGCAAAAACAAATTCTTATAACAATGAACAAAAGTATTTTGGAACTTGAAAAAGAACCATTGACCCTTGGACGCGATAGCGCTACCATTCAACGTTAAAGGTGATTTATTTTAGTATTTTGATACACTTGTTACTTTATTTCCTTCACTTAGAATTGAGGAGGAATAATAGTATTACTTGTGTCTCATAGACTTTGATAAATCTCTCGTTTCTAAAAAAAAAAAAAAAAAAAAAAAACAACAACTCATTCTTCCCTCATTTGTTAACATTGATGATAGAAGGTGCGCTCACCGCAAGAAAATAAAATTTTGAATTAAGAGGTCAATTTTTTTAACACCAATCCAACTACAGAGGTGATAAAAGTGTATAACGTCATTTTTCTTCAATTTTTTTTGGTAAAACATTATTTGTGATATAAGCAATTTTGGAGTCCATAAAATTTCATTGTTGCGGTCCGCAATGTCAATAGAAAAATAATGAATCAGATAATAAATCTATACAAAAACAACCTAAGTTTTTGTACGGTACAACAGCAAGACAGAAAGAGAAAACAGGATAGTGGATCCTTCGTATATTCCCTTCTTTCAGTTAAATTTTTAGCAGAAAGATAAGCGTGTTGCACCTTGTTCGAAGCGAGATCAAGCAAAGATTTATGATCAATACTATCAGAAGCCCAAATTGGCCTGATACACCTCCGAATCCTGTCCCTCTCCTTATCAGTTTACGGCAGAAAAGCAAGCATTTTCCACAATGTTTGAACAGGAATCACAAAGTGTTTATTCATCTAGATTATTCACATCATACAGCTGGCCTACGTTCCATTAAAGAACCCGTCCCTCATATTATTAACTTTTCACAAGACAAGTACGAATTTAGCCGCTTCTTTAAGTCGGAATAACACATAGATTTTTAATGTGTATGCTATTAGAAACAAATTGAGCCAATGGCCCTTGGGTCTCTTCAGTATTTCAAAATCGACTTTTGAAATACTATTACGACTTTTGAAATACATGCGACTTTTGAAATACTTTTCAAAAGACATTATTCTATCATATCCCTCCTATGGCTGTCATACCATCACTTATAATATATATTACTTTATTAATTTTGACTCTATGCGTACCCCAATACTAAGCAATACGTTTCAAATGACTTTATTCTATCATTTCCCTAATAGGGCTGTCATATCATCGCTTTTAATACATATTACTTTAATAATTTCGGCTTTATGCATACCCCAATACTAACAAATACTTTTAAAAAGACATTATTCTATCATTTCCCTCATAGGGCTGTCATACCACCCCTTAGAATAGATATTACTTTATTAATTTCGACTTTATGCATACCCATATACTAAGTAATACTTTTCAAAATACAATATTCTATCATTTCACTCATAGGGCTGTCGTAACATCACTTAGAATAGATATTACTCTATTAATTTTGACTTTATGCATTCCCCAATACTAAGCAATACTTTTCAAAGGCATAATTCTATCATTTCCCTCATCACTTAGATTGGAAATTACTTTATTAATTTTGAATTTTTGCCTACCTCAATACTAAGCAATACTTTTCAAACGACATTATTCTATCATTTCCTTCATAGGGCTGTCATATCATCACTTAGAATAGATATTCCTTTATTAATTTCAACTTTATACATACCCCAATACTAAGCAATACTTTTCAAAAGACATGATTCTATCACTTCCTTCATAGGGCTGTCATATCAATACTTAAAATAGATATTACTCTGTTAATTTCGACTTTTTGCATTCTTCAATACTAGGCAATACTTTTCAAAAGACATTATTTCTATTTTTTCTCTCATTGGCCTGTTATATCATCACTTAGAATAGATATTACTTTATTAATTTCGACTTTATAAATGATGATATGACACCCCTATGACGGAAAATATAGAATAATGTCTTTTGGAAAATATTGCTTAGTATTTGGATATGCACTAAGTTGAAGTTAATGAAGTAATGTCTAATTTAAGTGATGATACGACAGCCCTATGAGAGAAATGAAATAATAGTGTCTTTTGAAAAGTATTGCTTAGTATTGAGGTATACATAAAGTTGAAATTAATAAAGTAACATATATATTACGTGATAATATGAAAGTCCGATGAGGGAAATGATAGAATAATGACTTTTGAAAAGTATTGCCTAGTATTGAGGTATGCATAAAGTCGAAAATTAATAAAGTAATATGTATTCTAAGTGATGATATGACTGCCCTCTGAGGGAAAATCTAAAATAATGTCTTTTTAAAAGTATTGCTTAGTATTGGGGTATGCATAGATTCGACATTATTATAGTAATATCTATTCTAAGTGATGATATGACAGCCCTATGATGGAAATGAAAGAATAATGTCTTTTAAACAGTATTGCTTAGTATTAGGGTATGCATAAAGTCGAAATTGGTAAATTAATACCTATTCTAAATATTGATATGACAGACCTGCGAGGGAAGTGATAGAATTATGTCTTTTGAAAAGTATTGCTTAGTATTAAGGTATGCATAAATTCGAAATTAACAAAGTAATATCCATTCTAAGTTATGATATGAAAGCCCTATGAGGGAAATGATACAAAAATGTCTTTTGAAAAGTATTGCTTAGTATTGGGGCATGCATAAATTCGGAATTAATAAAGTAATGTCCATTCTAAGTGATGATATGATAGCCCTATGAGGGAAACGATAGAATAATTTCTTTTGAAAAGTATTGCTTAGTATTGGGGTATACATAAAGTCAAAATTAATAAAGTAATGTATATTCTAAGTGATGATACGACGGCCCTATGAGAGAAACTATAGAATAATGTCTTTTGAAAAGTATTGCTTAGTATTTGGGTATGCATAAAGGCGAAATTAATAAAGTAATATATATTCTAAGTGATGATACGACAGCCCTATGAGGGAAACAATAAGATAATGTCTTTTGAAAATCATCGCCTAGTATTGGGGTATGTATAAAGTTGAAAATTAATCAAGTAATATCTATTCTAAGTGATGATATGCCAGTCCTATGAGGGAAATGATAGAATAATTTATTTTGAAAAGTATTGCTTAGTATTGAGGTATGCATAAAGTCAAAATTAATAAAGTAATATCTATTCTAAGTGATGATATGACTGCCCTCTGAGGGAAAATCTAAAATAATGTCTTTTTAAAAGTATTGCTTAGTATTGGGGTATGCATAAAGTCAACGTTATTAGAGTAATATCTATTCTAAGTGATGATGTGACAGCCCTATGATGGAAATGATAGACTAATGTCTTTTAAACTGTATTTCTTAGTATCTGGGTATGCATAAAGTCGAAATTTGTAAAGTAGTACCTAGTCTAAGTATCGATATGAGAGACCTACAAGGGAAGTGATAGAATTATGTCTTTTGAAAAATATTGCTTAGTATTAAAGTATGCATAAAGTCGAAATTAATAAAGTAATATCGATTCTAAGTTATGATATGAAAGCCCTATGAGGGAAATGATACAAAAATGTTTTTTGAAAAGTATTGCTTAGTGTCTTTTGAAAAGTATTGCTTAGTATTAGGCCACGCATACATTCGGAATTAATAAAGTAATGTCCATTCTAAGTGATGATTTGATAGCCCTATGAGGGAAATGATAGAATAATTTCTTTTGAAAAGTATTGCTTAGTATTGGGGTATACATAAAGTCAAAATTAATAAAGTAATGTATATTCTAAGTTATGATACGACGGCATTATGAGGGAAACGATAGAATAGAGTCTTTTGAAAAGTATTGCTTAGTATTTGGGTATGCATTAAGTCAAAGTTAATAAAGTAATATCTATTCTAAGTGATGATACGATCGCCCTATGAGGGAAATGATAGAATAATGTCTTTTGAAAAGTATTTATTAGTATTGATGTATGCATAAAGTCTAAATTAATAAAGTAATATCTATTCTAAGTGATGATATGACAGCCCTATGAGGGAAATGATAGAATAATGTCTTTTGAAAAGTATTGCTTTGTACTGATGTATACATAAAGTTGAAATCAATAAAGTAATATCTATTCTAAGTGATGATATGACAGCCCTATGAGGGAAATGAAATAATAGTGTCTTTTGAAAAGTATTGCTTTGTATTGAGGTATACATAAAGTTGAAATTAATAAAGTAACATCTATTTTAAGTGATGTTATGATAGCGCTATGATGGGGAATGATAGAATAACGTCTTTTGAAAAGTATCGCCTAGTATTGGGGTATGTATAAAGTTGAAAATTAATCAAGTAATATCTATTCTAAGTGATGATATGCCAGTCCTATGAGGGAAATGATAGAATAATTTATTTTGAAAAGTATGGCTTAGGATTCGGGTATGCATAAAATAGAAGTTTAACAAGTTATATCAATTTTAAGTGATGATATGACTGCCCTCTGAGGGAAAATCTAAAATAATGTCTTTTTAAAAGTATTGCTTAGTATTGGGGTATGCATAGATTCGACATTATTATAGTAATATCTATTCTAAGTGATGATATGTCAGCCCTATGATGGAAATGATAGAATAATGTCTTTTAAAAAGTATTGCTTAGTATCGGGGTATGCAGAAAGTTGAAATTGGTAAAGTAATACCTATTGTAAGTATTGATATGACTGACCTGCGAGGGAAATGATAGAATAATGTCTTTTGAGTAGTACTACTTAGTATTAAGGTATGCATAAAGTCGAAATTAATATAATAATATCTATTCTAAGTGATAATATGAAAGCCTTATGTGGAAAACGATACATAAATTCCCTTCGAAAAGTATTGCTTATTGTCTTTTGAAAAGTATTGCTTAGTATTGGGGCATGCATAAATTCAGAATTAATAAAGTAATTGCCATTCTAAGTGATGATATGATAGCCCTATGAGGGAAACGATAGAATAATTTCTTTTGAAAAGTATTGCTTAGTATTGGGGTATGCATAAAGTCGAAACTGATAAAGTAATATATATTCTAAGTGCTGTACGACGGCCCTATGAGAGAAATTATAGAATAATGTCTTTTGAAAAGTATTGCTTAGTATTTGGGTATGCATTAAGTCAAAGTTAATAAAGTATTATTTATTCTAAGTGATGATAAGACAGTCCTATGAGGGAAATAATAGATTAATGTCTTTTGATGATCATTGCTTAGTATTGGGGTACGCATAAGGTTAAAATTAATCTGGTAATAACTATTCTAAGTGATGACATGGCACTCCTATGAGGGAAATGATAGAATAATGTCTTTTGAAAAGAATGGCTTAGTATTCAGGTATGCATAAAGTCAAAATTAATAAAGTAATATCTATTCTAAGTGATGATATGACTGCCCTCTGAGGGAAAATCTAAAATAATGTCTTTTGAAAAGTACTGCTTAGTATTGGGGTATGCATTAAAGTTGACATTATTAGAGTAATATCTATTCTAAGTGATGATGTGACAGCCCTATGATGGAAATGATAGACTAATGTCTTTTAAACTGTATTGCTTAGTATCTGGGTATGCATGAAGTCGAAATTTGTAAAGTAATGCCTAGTCTAAGTATCGATATGAGAGACCTACAAGGGAGGTGATAGAACTATGTCTTTTGAAAAATATTGCTTAGTATTAAAGTATGCATAAAGTCGAAATTAATAAAGTAATATCGATTCTAAGTTATAATATGAAAACCCTATGAGGGAAATGATAAAAAAATGTTTTTTTAAAAGTATTGCTTAATGGGTTTTGAAAAGTATTGCTTTGTATTAGGGCATGCATACATTGGGAATTAATAAAGTAATATCTATTCTATGTGATTATTTGATAACCCTATGGGGAAATGATAGAATAATTTCTTATGAAAAGTATTGCTTAGTATTGGGGTATACATAAACTCAAAATTAATAAAGTAATATATATTCTAAGTGATGATACGACGGCCCTATGAGAAAAACGATAGAGTAATGTCTGTTGAAAAGTAGGCCTAGTATTTGGGTATGCATTAAGTCAAAATTAATAAAATAATATCTATTCTAAGTGATGATAAGACATCCCTACGAGAGAAATGATAGAATAATGTCTTTTGATAATCATTGCTTAGTATTGGGGTATGCATAAAGTCAAAATTAATAAAGTAATATCTACTCTAAGCGATGAAATGATAGCCCTACAAGGGAAATGATAGAATAATGTTTTTTGAAAAGAATTGAATAGTCTTAGGGTATACATAAAGTCAAAATAAATAAAGTAATATCCATTCTAAGTGATGATATGACAGTCCTATGAGGGAAATGGTAGAATTATGTCTTTTGAAAAGTATTGCTTAGTATTGGGGCTTGCATATAGTCAAAATTAATAAAGTAATATCCATTTTAAGTAATGATATGACAGCCTTATGAGAAAAATGATAGAATAATGTCTTTTGAAAAGAATTGCTTAGTATTTGGGTAAGCATAAAGTCAAAATTAATAAAGTAATATCTATTCTAAGCGATGACATGACAGTCCTTTGAGGGAAATTATAGAATAATGTCTTTTGAAAAGTATTGCTTAGTATTGGGGTATGCATAAAGTCGAAATTACTAAAATAATATATATTCTAAGTGATTATATGACAGCCCTATGAAGGAAATGATAAAAAAATATCTTTTGAAAATTATTGCTTAGTATTAGGGTATGCAAAAAGTCGAAATTAATAAAGTAATATCTATTCTACGAGATGATATGACAGTCCTATGAGAGAAATGATAGAATCATGTCTTTTGAAAAGTTTTGCTTAGTATTGGGGTATTCATAAAGTTGAAATTAATAAAGTAATATAATAAAGAAAAGTTTTACTATGAACATTATTGTTCTAATTGTAAAAAAAAATTAAAGAAAAGTAGAGATATTTTCAAGTCCCAAAAAAATTCCAAGTAAAAAAAAAATAAAAGTGCTACTACAAATATTATTTTTCTAATAGTAAAAGTCACGACTAGCATATCTATATAATTTTCAATTTGTATTTTGAAAATATTAAATGTGATTTTTTTTTGTTTTAAGTATATTTCATGTCATTCTGACGTGTAAAAAAAAGAAGAACGAAATTTCTATATTAAAAAAAAGATAAAAAAATAAATAACAGTTCGAAAAAAATTAAAAAAAGGGGGGAGAGGCCAACAAATTGGGAAGAGGGCCTTGGATATTGAGGTCTTTGGTGGTTGGGATATGGATGTTCAAGGGTTGTCGTATCATTGCCTAAAATGTATACGGCTTTATTAATTTTTACTTTATGTATATTCCCAACACTACACAATATTTAATATCAACTAAACTCCTCACTTGGTACTTGTGTATTATAGCGATCACACTTATACATTTAAAATTCCCGCGTTAAATTCGCTTAAACTAGATTTCCTATAAAAATGTAAAGCCGATGTCATCCAATCTGAACCAAAAATTTATTCATTTAACTCTTAAAGGATTCTTCTTTTCAATCATAGTCATACAGATATTTGAAAATGATAACAAATAAAACTTCATACATGAAAGGGTTAAGAATCGTGACACTGACTCAATCTGTCAATAATCTGTAATCTGTAAATTGAATTCCAACGCCTCTCTCTCTCTCTAAAGTAGGTCAAATACCTTTCTTCATATAAACTGGTCTTACCGGAGTACATACAGGTTATTTTTAGATATATCGTGAAATCCCCGTCAGTATATTTATCGTCACAGGCTATTTTTATATCTAGTCCTGGATTGAATAGGCTTCTACTACGAGCAATATTGACTATAAAAAATAAATAGTAAAAAATCCATTGGACCAGGGCAGCTCCTTGCTAATTTCGGTGCCAAAGATATTTCAAGGAATCTAAAATTTCTTATTCGCAGGAAAATCAATTAAGTAATGTAAGTAAAATAATAGCACAATTCTTTGGGTCTCAAAAGAGCTAAAGCAGTTATGCTAGGAAAAAATAAGATGGAAGAGAATTGGGGACATATCTTAGTCGACTTACTACTATACCCCTTTCCAGACAATTACAAAAAAATGCAGATACATCTGAATAAAACATTTATGTGTGCTATAAAGTATCTGAGGCTTCACTATCAAAGGATATACCACCCATCAGACCCCGATTGAAAAAAGACTGTCAGAACTGAAAATTTTTTTTTGCTAGCGTACCGGAGATAGCTAGCTGTTATGCAGCTATCGATAATACTCCAAATTAGCAAAAATTAGCTAAATACCACTCTGATTTTAGATTCCAGATAGCATCAGCCCGCGTACCAAAGATCCACTCCAAGTAAGAACCGGCAAATGACTTGAAGCTATAAAAAGCCTTTGGACTACCAACCCTTTCGGCAACAACTGGTCAGATAAACTGTTGGCATGGTGTATCTTGTTTTAACCAAATCCAAGGAACGCCTTTAATCATAATCTACTGTATAATTATAGATCCCAAATGGCCAGTATCCATCCAGTAACACCCTCACACCTTATGGCAATTATTGCCATAAGAATAAAACATTCAGAATAAACATCAGCGAAAACATAAGAATAAAACATTTATGTGAGCTCTAAAGTATCCGAGGCTGCCCTACCCATGGATGTCCCACCCCTCAGACCCTGACTGAAAAAAAAATTGTCAGAACTGGGACTTTTTTAATAGGGTACCGGAGATACTTAGCTGCTATCCATGCGATATACGGCTTTGGGTCAGAAATTATCTACTTGCTATTCTGATTTTAGATCCCAGTTAGCACAAACTGCGTACCAAAGACCAAGGCCGTATCTAGGGGAAGGGTTACCCGGTTTGACCCCCCCCCCCTTCCCGAAATTTTTGACCGAGTCGAAAATCTGTCTAAAAAATACCTGTAAAGACAAAAATACCTGTAAAGATGAGAAAAAATCGGGTAACCCCCCCCCCCGAACAAAAATCCTGGATCTGCTCTTGCCAAAGACCCACTCTAAGTAACAACTGGCCACCATCTTGGTTGGTTCCAAATATGTAACATCTCTATGTTTGAAGGCACCCATCAAGACTTGTCTAAATGACTGTTCTAGAAAAAGTGGGGCTATTTCTCTAAGCAATATGTTTCCACTACCCCCTCCTAATATCCTTGAAAATATATACACTACCATCTGACAACATCTTCCGGTCCACCCTCTTAAAAAGGGGGAGTACCTTCTCCTGAGTGAACTTTAATTTTAATGAATGTCTATGCCAAAATTAACCTTTTAAGCAAAGAGCAGGGAGTAAGGGGTTTTTAGAACCCCTAAAATTAAATATTTTAATTTCGGGCTTTTCAATCATTTGAAAATGAGCTTTTCTTATTTTATTTAACGAAAATAAAGATGGGCAGTTAAACTTAAAACACATACAAATTATCCTATGAACAAGAGGAGCTACCACTCATTTTCAAATCCTCACTTTTACATAAATGAACTTTTTGTACTATTAAAGAGTAATGAATTTGGTGGTTCCCAACACCATCTCCAGTTATTTTTTTTTCTTTTTCTCAATCTTCTCTTTTTTTTCTTTTCTTTTTTAATAAGGGAGACAGATTAAGTTCCATTTCTCTGTCTAACTTTGTTAAAAATTTATGTCTTGTATGTTAAATCAATAAGGTTAAAGCATGATCAATGATAAACACCCGGTTAAAGATTGAAGGAGAGGCTGGGGCTGCTTGGAAGCCTCCTCGTTATATGGGCGAATTTCTGCTCGTATTAAGTTTTAATTCCGTTGTTTGCTTTCATTTGGTAAACCTGTTCCTTTTTTTGGTTTAATGTTATGTAAAAGGACCAGTCTTTCATATATGAAAATGTTACAAGCTAGGGAAGGGTAATAAAGATGAAAGTGCCTCCCATGTAACATCGCCGAAATGTCTCTTGCGATGAAATAGCAGTGGCAAAAGAATGACCCTGGGGTATCAAGTGACCCAATTCGCAAGCAAACTCAAACTTTGACTTTACAAATATATTTGCGGAGAGTATATTTCAGTTTAGTTTGTCTTTAGTAAACTAACAATAAGGAATAATGCAATAATGGATATAAGGTATGCATACAGCAACTAATGTTTTTTTTACGATATCATCTTAAATTAGATAAAATGATCAAGCAGAATTTAATGAAATCTTAGTCTCTGATGTTTTTTAGATTTAGGAATTAGTCTATGATTTTTTTTTTTTTTCTCTTTTTAAGGCTGTCGTTACCGTTTCTAGAAATCGTTTTTGAGAAATCGTTTAGGATTTCCGATGAAGGAGGAGGGGTTGCTCCCTTTAAAAGGTAAGTGGTGAACACCGAGAGAAATTTGATTTTTGTATGCATCATCGGAAGCAAGTTTTTTTTCAAACATTTCAAATTCTTTTAGCTGTAAAATGCTGTTCTAGAAAAAAGTAAATCCTTTACACCACACGCATGGTTTATAAAGTAAAAGAAACTACTGCGGAGAATAAAAATGAAGCCTTCATTTTGGTACCTTATGCAAAATAATATTTAGAGTTGAAAGATTTTGTGAATTTTATAGCTTAAATTATACGTTTAATTGTTAAGCTTTTAGGCTATTCCAAAACTTAGGGTAAGGGGGATCTTTTGGACCTACACTACTACCTTATCCACTGAAATTTAAGTGTATTACGATTTTTATATGTGGCTGTTTCATACCTTGCTTATGATGATGACCTGCTTCTTATAGGCCGTCTAAAAACTAGTTCGTTTAATATAGTTTCTCTTGCTGTTTATCCTTTCTCGGATATAGGCCGTTCTTTTAACATTAATGAATATGGATTTCTTTCTTTCAACAAAACTTCTATATTTCCCTTCGGTGTAAAGGGTTTGCTATCCCTTTCGTAGATTCTCTCTATAGGTTCGTTATTGCTGTCGTTAACAGTATTCTATGCCTTCACAACCGTACTGTCTCAGAGATAAACAAGGAAATCCGTTTAGACTACGCTAAAATTGTTGCCAATAGGGGAAAACATAGCAGACGTATGTTTGCCTAGCTCTACCCGACTTACTGTGATTATTTTATTTCTTCTGCTTCTGGAATTTTCCCTCCTTAATAAAAGAAAAGAAATCCTGATTAATTATTAGATTTTTGAAGTTTTTTTTTTGTTTCTTCGAACTTGGACGAAAAATCGGTTCTTATTAGAAAATTTCTTGCTCCTGGGGTTACAGTAAAACTGGAAGTACTGCACAGAGAGCTTTCAAACACAGCTTGTACCCATGTTTCTCCACATCATCTCCTTAAAGGGATTTTTCATATATGAGTGATTTTTTTCACTTTTTGGTTTGTTGTTTCTTTTTCGTTTTTCATCTATTTTTTATGCGTTACCCATTTAACTATGTTGTATAATGCGGGTTAAAATAAACTATAAGACAAAAGTTCAACATTTTTTCTATGTCAAATCTAAGGCAAGTAAGTTTCGCACATAGTTTTGTCAAATGTGATACAGCTCCAAAATTAAACTTGTCTCAAAGGTCTATGGACCGCTTCGGAAGGTCATAATTCAATTTAAATCATTTTATAACCTACTAAATAGATAAGATATTTATTTCCAAGAAATGTGTATCAAAGGCGAGGCTAGTCCGACTTGGCATAAAATATTGTTGTATTACAAATGTTTGTAGGTGTTTCAATTTTTTTTTTTTATAATTTAGATTCTCACTTGTTTTGTGAGTAGATTTACTCGACTTAAAGACTGGATTTGCTCAATTATAAATAATAGTTATGCTCATCGTTGAAAAAAATTGAACGTTAGTCGTTCATGAAATTATGTTGTCACAAAAATGATAATCAAGATTTTCTGAGCTTGCTATTTACGAACCAAGGCTTTGGGTGCTATAGGGACGTACAAAATTGACTGAAATTAGAGTTAAATTCTACAAGTGATTAACATGTCACATATTATTGCATATTGTTCTGACACATAATGGCTCAGGTATCTCTTAGGGAACGATCATTAAAGATTAAATGCAAGTCGCTAAACTTTAGCTTAGTCCTAAGTCAAAATATGTTAAGCACACGTTTTATATATGGTAATAGATTTCCATTAGTATCGGTTGTTAAGGGGCTGAGCATTCAGGAGTAACAACAATCGAAGAGCCAAAAACTATACTCCCAGGTAGACATGACAAATGAGCCCCTTAAATCCAACTCCTTAGGTAGATAGGTCTTATGCTCCCTATCCCCATTCCCTTTAGTCATTTATGCTTCAGCTCCACTTCCGATATCCTTTGTAAATCCTATTCTTTAGGTAGATAGGTCGTATACTCCCTATCACCACTCCCTTTAGTCATTTATGCTTCAGCTTCACTTCCAATCTCCTTTGGAAATCCAGCTCTTTAGGTAGATAGGTCGTATGCTCCCTATCGCCACTCCATTTAGTCATTTATGCTTCAGCTCCACTTCCAAACTCCTTTGGAAAGAACTGCGAACTATTTCTAACCCCTTTGGTGAACTATAGTTACGTTCCGTCCTTGAAACGCAACCATGGCAAGCGAAGCAAGGGAAAAGAGGCGAATAACAGAATAAGGTTACATTTCTTCTAGTTTCGATACGTTTTTACACGTACCCTTTAAAAGTCAATTGTAATTTATTGGTTTTTGAATGCTAGAAAATATAACCTATAGAATAAATTCAGTAATAAACGTCAATAAATGTTTACAGAACTCATATTTAAATCAAATCATAATACTATTGCTGATTTCAATTTTGTTCTCTTTTGTCCGAAAATCCATTTTCAACAGAATCTTGGTGAAGATAAGACAAGCACAATGTATATTTGAGACTGTAAGCCTATTTATTGGTTCACTATCTCTACTGAATTTTCTCTAGTACTTGAGGGTAACTAGCTATTTAACTTAAGTGTCAAGTACTCCTTTGAGGCGAGGGTTAACAGCGTTTCCATGCAAGACAAGCTGAAAGTCAAACCAGCTTCACATGGGTACCTAGAGGAATCTAGAAGGCAACACGGGAAGTGTCAAACGATTTACTTCCAACCACAAATAGCACTTCTGGCCGAGGGCAGAGTATCAGGAGAATGGCACCTGCTCTACAGAGGCCTCACTGGTCTCCATGCAAAAGTTTTTTTTTTTCTTTTTTTTTTTGTCTTAACCACTCCAGAAAATTTGTGCCTGAATCAAACTGGAGTGATACACTTTGGTGCTTAACTAAAACTACAAGTACTTGTACTTGAAATTATTCCCAGTACCGATTTGAAGCACGAAGAGAGAAAAGGAACTATTATGGACCCTTCAGACGATTAAATCAGTATGTTTTCAACGACTGTGTTTTTGATCAAAACCCTAGGGACTCGATCAAATCACCAATCTCAATAGGACCCTATAACATATATAATTGTGGTCAGTGACTTACTTGGAGTATTTGATCTTAAAATTAGTTGAACAAATTGTGGATAGTTTTACAAGCTCTCCAAGATAGAAGTAAAAAAAAGTCCGTTTTTAAAACTTATTTAGAAAGTTCTTCTATTTTCCAGGCTTATTTACGTCATAATTACATTGTTCGCTATTTCAAATCAAGAGTCATTTCTCAGCTTGGTTCAGTCAAAGTTCTTTAGACGAGCTACAAGAAAAGTATCTGATAAGATGCCCAAATTTCTTTTTAGTCACAGAAACCCGCTTTTCACAGTCAGTAAAGTAAGTGTAGTCACGAAAACAGTTACAGTAATCCCAAAATGTATCTTGCCTGCTCATGGACTCCCAGACTGCGGATTTCGTGAGGGTCGTCACCTTAGCTGGACCAAGGAATTATCCAGCTTTTATATTCCATTGAATTCAGAGTCGATCGAGACTAAGAATTTCAGGTAAGCAAACTGTTAGGAATAAGAAACAATAATATTAAAGCCGTGCAACTTTAATGGATAATTTTCTTTCTCAATATTATTGAACTGCGAACATTGTCACCCATTTTTATGATTTAATAAAGAAAAACTTTTTCCAACTGAAAGTGAGGGGGCAATATTAAAATTTGAAACTACCAGAAATTGTTCCGTATATGAGGGGTTTGCCCCCTCCTCCTTCAATCCTTCGAGTTTTACGTAAAAGTTTCCTAGTGCTATAAAAAAAGGCTCTTGTTCCATACCCACGGCCTTTAGGTTTCAGCAGTCGTTCTTAAAGCTTTAAGACACAAAACATCAAACAATCAAACTTTAGCATAAAGAGGGGGGATTGAGAAAGAGGTACACGGAATAATTTCTGTTCGTTTCAAGTTTAAATCCTGCTCCTTTCTGGTGAAAAAACTTGTTTTTTAATTTGATTTCTGATCGTTTTTTTAAATAAGGCCAGAAAATCCCCGTTCCCCTTCATTTCATATTACCCTCAGAGAGTCCCTCTCACAGAAAATCCCCCTCACCCCACCAAAAATTTGCATAATTCACAATAATAAATACTATATGAAAACAATGGGCAAATTCCATACTTACAGTCCTTTTCCTAGGGACTGCAAGGGGTTTTGTAATCCCCAGAGGTATTGTTATTAGACCTTCCAGCTATGGTGAACAAAATGGCTAATTCAAAATTTTGATCAGATGTCCTTGGTGAAAAGGAGGCGTAGGATGGGGATCAGTTGCCCTTCAATATTTTTGGTCACTTATAAAGGGTACTAAAACTTTGATTTCCGGTTGAATGCTCTACCTATCTTCTAGGACCATTCGTTCGATACGATCATCCCAGAGAGAAAAACTTCAAAGAAAAAACATACATCCGTGATCTTTCTTCTGGGAGAAATACAGAATTTTACATTTTTGGAAACTGGAGCTTGAAATTTGTACAGTAGGGTTCTATGATATGAATAAATTGATGATATTATTTTCCTCATAATCCCTTGACTTTCTGGGTGTTTCCTTCTTTTTCAAAAATTAAATTTAAAAAAACAACTTTTTTTAACTGAAAGTTAGGAGCGACAATAAAACTTAAAACGAACAGAAATTATTCCGTGTACGAAAGGGGCTATCCCCTCCTAAACGCCTTGCTCTTTACGCTAAAGTTTGTTATTGTTTTAAAAAATAGAGTTGTGAGAAAGAGTCAAACTTTAGCATAAAGAGCAAGGCGTTGAGGAAGGGACAGCCCGTTTCATAAGTAGAATGGCCATAATATCTCCGATCCCTCACCCCTGCTGCCACCTATAACTTTTTTGCACCCCAAATAAGGGCATAGCCTCCCTAGGGAGAACACGTGGTTAATGGGGTCAATGACCTAAATTTCCAAAGGTTGATGTTGTTGTTGTTTCCGAGGCAATTGTCAAGGTCAATGTTGTTGTTGTTGTTGTTGTAAGTGCACGCTCTCAGCGAATGTTATGATCCAGAAATAGTATTTGTTATTGTTGTTCAAGCCAAATGTTATGAGTTTTCCGGAATTTGGAACACCTGTGCTGTCGACCACAATTCACCTATCGTGAATCAATAATTCCCCTTAGAAACAACAAATTAATTCCCCTTTCTTGACAGATCAATCAACCAATGACATCATCTGTCAGACTTTAAAAATTTTCACATAGAAACGATTCTCCAGGAATAGATCCAAGTCATTAATGTCTTTGCCTCGGAAACAACTCTTTTGGTCGAACTCCATAGGATATTAATAGCCAAAGGCCATGGAAACAATTCTCCAAGAAACATCTTAGAGATGAATTGTTTTAGCGCGGGAATCAGGTTTCTTATTAATTTGAAATGCATTAGCTCAGAGATGCCAAAAACAAAGGTAACACTCTGAATTAAGTTTAGGTATTATTTGTTCGAAACTGTTTTAGACAGTTTATGTAAATATTTCTTCAAAACAGTTAGAGTCATTTTAAAAGATGATTTTTGAAGAGATTTTAGAAGAGAATTTAATGGTGAAACTCTGTGGTCGTTATAATACACAAGTTTCATTTGAACAGTGTTGTGAGGTCCTCTAACCCAACCCCAAAGGGTTCCAATCCTCCTACCCCAACCCCGAAGGAAGCCCCCCGGTCCTCAAAGGTCCCCCAAGCTCCCAAAGGGCCACCGGCGCCCCAAAGGCCCACCCCGCCCTCCCCAGGGCCTCCCCGGGCCCCCCAAAGGCCCCACCCGCTCCCCCACGACCCATCGGGTCCCAACGGCCCGCCACCCGTCCCCACAGGGGCCCCCGGCCCCCCACGGGGCCCCCCGACCCGCCAAGGCCCTCCCTGTGCCTCAACGGCCCTCCCGGGGCCCCCACGGTCCACCCCCGGCCCCCAAAGGTCCCCCGGACCAGAGAAGCGCTGCCGAGCTGCGCCGTGGACTAGGACCACGCCACAGGGATGTGCCGCAGGGATGCGCTGCGGGTCCAGGAAGCACCGCAGGGCATGCGCCGCAAGGAGGCTCCGCAGAAAAGTGCCGCAGGATGCGCCGCAGGGATGCACTGCAAAAAGTAAACTAAAAAGTAAACATTTCGAAATTTTGTCCACCCAACGCCCTCCTCAGACCCCCACAGACTCTCCCCTGGCCGTCAAAGGTCCCCCGGGCTCCCAAAGGGCCAACCGGCCCCCAAGGGTCCCCCGGACCCCCAAAGGTCCTCCCCCGGTCCCCAAAGGTCCACTGGGCTCCCAAAGGCCCTCCCCCGGTCCCCAAAGGTCCCCCGAGTCCCAAAAGACCACTCAATCCTCAAAGGCCCCCAGATCCCCAAACCCCCTCCTTGGGCCCCAAAGGTCCTCCCCCAGTCCCCATACATGCACACAGAAACTTACACACACACAAAAACTTACACACACACACAAAAACTTACACACACACACGAACAATTACACACACACACAAAAACTTACACACAAACTAAAAAACTTACACACACAAAAACCAAAACATACACACACACACACACACACAAAAAAACTTACTCATGTACACTAAAACATACATGCAGATAAAAACTTACATGCACACAAAAACTTACACACACACACACACAAAAATCACACACACACACACTAAAACTCACACACACACACAAAAACTTACACACACACAAACACATACACACACACACACACACACACAAAAACAAATAAACAAAAACAAAAAAAAAAAACAAACACACACACCCAAAAAAAATAACACAAACACACACACACACACAAAACATAAACACACACACACGAAAACAAACACACACACACCAAAACTTAAACACAAAAAAACTAACACAAACACACACATACACACACAAAATTACACACACACACACACACAAAAAACTTACACACACAAAAACATACACACACACACACACACACACACAAACTTACACACACACACAAAAAAACTTAAATACACACACAAAAGCTTAGACATACAAAAACTTACGCACACACACACAAAAACTTAGACACACACTAACAAACTTACAAGCACACAAAAACTTACATGCACACAAAAACTTACTCACACACAAAAACTTACACACACTCACAAAAACTAACACACACACGCAAAAACTAACACACACACACACATTAAAACTAACACACACACTCAAAAACTCTCACATACGCAAGAACAGACACATACACAAAAAAAAACTTAAACACACACACACACAAAATATTACACAACCAAAATAAAAATAACAAGCAAACAAAAACTTACATTAACACAAAAAAATACACACACACACACACACAAAACTTAAACACACACACACACTAAAACACACAAATACTCTCAAAAAATT
>NC_142795.1:58218339-58242962 GCF_049724085.1 Artemia sp. Qi Xiang Cuo | reverse complement strand
TGAAATCTATCAAAATGAAAAGATATTAAAGACACGTACTCGCAGGGGTAAGAAAGTTACTTGTTCGGTGGCGAGGATACAACTCGGATTTTGATTCTTGGATTGTTGTTAAAGATATTGACTATGCCGAAAGATTTCTATGTAACATTCATGTCCAGCGTTTCCAATCCTCTCTACCGCGACTTGATTACGACAAGGAATTTTCGGAAGAATTTGTCCCCCGCCATCAAATTTAACAGCGCATATGAAGTGGCTCTTGTCGAATCTATTCTCCAAAATACTTAGGTTATCCTGAGAAAGGATCGCGTGTATGGTTTAAAAGTTATACCATTCGACTGGACTCTCTTTGTTGGCTATGAATGGGTTGAATCACTCAAATCTAGCCCCTGGCTACCCCTCAATGTCAAGATTGACATAAAGTTACAGATGGCACCATCGAATTTCATTTTGAGAAAAACGCTTCCTGCAGCACCCGAAGCAAATGTCATTATCACATCGGCAATTCTCCACGTCCGAAAACAACAGGTTATGAGCTCTGTTGCATTGGCAGTGGAAAAGCTAAGAGACAATGGTAACAACATTAAACGTATTGTCCCCTATACAATCATCAATCAACGTCTCATCGCAACTGGCCATCGTAGCTATAGCGACTCATTATTTAGCAATGGAGAAATCCCATCAAAATTCGCTTTTGTTTTTGCGAAGAATAGCAGTGGCGTTGGATCCTGGACTAAATGCCCCCATGATTTTAATTTTTTCGGTCTATCTAGACTTGTGTGTAAAGTGAATGGTGTTCCACTGTACACTCTATCATTTGACAAAAAATCCTATAGAACTCTTTACGAGTTGACCATGTCGTCCCTAGAGGATGACTTTCAATAATTTGAAAATGTAATACCCAATTTAATGTCTTAAAGAAATCATGGAGTTATTAGTTTAAACCTCTCAGGCACACACAATATGAGTACTATACGAACAGAAAATGTTCGTTAAGAGTGTACATTTGCCGATGCTCTGGCTGAGAGTAGCATGCTAATATCACTGAGTGAATTTGAAACCTATTGGGAAATCACACCCGACGGCAGTCGGGTGTGAGTACTAGACCTAGCACCATGAACACAAACCAAATAATCAATGTATTTAGTATGCATCCATACATGTCCCAGTACAAGTCCTATTGCATACCTTCGGACTTCATTGAAAAAATTCCAAGTGTTAACAATACCCTTACCATTGTTAATAGCAGTCCATCGACTTTGAATACCGATCATTGGCTATAAAAATATCAAACATAGAAGAATATTTAAGTTTTTGATACTTTTTAAATGTCGAATAAATTATACTATCCATACATCATAAACGATATTTAAAGAATTTGGAAAACCAATATTAAAAATCAACTATGAGTAAAGTATTTATCGACTAAGATATGTGGCTTTCATCCACTACTTTTTTTCATGTTCAGATGTCTTGGTTACAGCTACAAACAGTTTCTCAACATCTGCGGTGACTCACCTTGATTGAACGAATTCCAAGTTGCCACTATACTTAAAATTGCATTTAATATTTATTTAGTGCCCTAAGAATAAAATGCTCTGAAGATGTATGTGACATTGTTTATTATTAAAACAAATTTATATACATGATAAAACGACTTTTCTACTTTTTAGATTTCCTCCACTACTATGTATTTGTAGACTAAAACGAGTGAAATAAGATTATCTGAATTTACAGTGTACTGTTCTTGATGTAGTGCAATGTCAGCTTCACATTTTCTACAGTTTAGCTTGAATTCCCTCTTGTTATATCTCTTTGTATAGTTAATGATACTAGCGTTATTATTCTACATAATTCAAATGTTTCAATTCTCTTATTTGAAGCAATTTCATAAAGAGTGTTCTCAAATGTCGAATCACATTCCGTCACAGCCAAATAAAAATCAGTGGGCTTATAATCATAACATCCATTGTCTTCACAACAATGACGTAGAAACCATATTCTTTTGTTGTTCCAACAGTTAAATCGCTGACCCGGTTCCTCCTCCCAGAACAATCTAAAACCACGACGATACCAATCTCGTAGCAATAGACTAAAATAACGGTCAGGATTCTTTCCAATCATACCGGAATATGTATTCTTCCACTGATTACATTTATCATAACGACAATTGGAGCATAGGTGGCCTCTAGGATGAGAGTCGCACACCTCTTCAAGACAGGAATTACAACCTTTAATTTATACTGCATATCCTCTATGCAATTTACACGGGTTGTATAATCTACACTTTTCATCATACTCATCAATCATTGTGCAATTCTCACATGATGACCAGCTGCCCAGTGTTTACATACATAACGGACATGTATGGAACATTTTGTCATGTGTTGACATTCTCTCCGCCACAGTGAAACTGAGCTAGCAACAACAAAAATTGTCTGAGATAGAGAGAGAGAGAGGATTAAATCGTCCTTGAGCACCATCTTTCTCATGAAGAAAAAATCCTAAATTTCTAAACTAATGTTTAAAAGCATATCCACAATATCATTTTGCCGTGTCGTGATCAATATATCAATAAATTGTGTAAATGCATTTGGACCACGACGTAGAGGCTTCATGCAGTAGTCTAATGATGGAGAATCAGTTTTCATTATATCAACAAGCATTCCCCGAGAAAATATCTTCCTTTGAATAGACAGCTCTAGAAAATCATCATCTAGAATCAAACGTTTTCCATAAGAACTAGATTCCTCATGATTCGCTCTTTCTCGAATCTATCAATTTTTTAGAGTCCTAACACTCTCACAACCAACTTCAGACTAATCAGAATTTTTTCTACTCTAAAAAATATACGCTAGTCTACTGTAGAAAGAAAAAAATACTATTGATTTAGAAACATTTTTATTGAACGTAATTGTAATAATAATTGTAGATTTATATCTTTATAGTCGATAATTCCTTAAGGGAGATCAAATGCTGACAAACATGGGTATATTTAGGGATTATTCACTTGTCCTGACATATATAATTGCTCCTCATACTTAAACTTTCCTAAAGATATAACGTATATAGAATACATAGTGTCCCATTCAAGACATAGTCTACAGCCAGCGGTTATTTCCACAGCCACATTGGGTACCCGTATATCGTTGCTGCTGTTGTCGGCTCTATCATTAATCTCCAATAATGTAAATTATTAACTCATTTTTCCTCTACTAATATCCTCTCAAATAAACTATTCTCTTTTAATTCAATTCTCTTACTAATATGAATTGTAAAGAAAACCATTCCTTTTATTCAAATCCCAATCACCAATCAAGTTATACTCACTCTCTTTGAAAAGATGTAGAGGGGCATCAGAATAACGTAGAAATTGTTATACAGGGTACAGAAGTATAAGGCCATGTGAGAGGGAATAGCATGGTAATTCCTAGGGCCTCAAGCAAAGTATAAGGTAACATACTACTCACATAACGTTGTTGTAGAGGCTTCAAGCTCCTAAATACAAAGTGCGGAATTTGTATTTTTTGGCTAGAAGAAAGATCACGGATGCGTGTTTTTTTTGTACGTTTTTCCCAGGGGTGACCGTATCCAACCAGTGATCCTGAAAGATCGAAAGAGGGCTCATTCAAACGGAAATCAGAAGTTCAAGTGCCCTTTTTAAGTGACCAAGATATTGGAGGGAGGCTAGCCCCCCTCCCACGTCCCTTTCGCCCCAAAACTCGTCGGATCAAAATTTTGAGATAGCCATTTTGTTCGACATAGACGAAAGATCTAATAACTATGTCTTTGTGGATGACCTAATTCCCCACAGGCCACGGGGGAAGGGCTAAAAGCTATGAACTTTGCTCACTATTTACGTATAGAATTGGCAATTGGGAAGTATGTATATTTTTTTTGGAAGGGGGATTTCTTCTGGCAGGAGGAGGGGGTACGTGAGAGGATCTTTCTATGGAGGAATTGGGAAGGGGAATTTTCCACGGAGGGGGAGCAGGATTTCCTGGAATTTTTAAAAAACGATCTGAAATAAAAAAAAAATAACAAGTTTTTTCAACCGAAAGTAAGGAGCAACGTTAAAACTTGAAACGAACAGAAACTACTAAGCATATTAGGGGGTTCATCCCATTTTCAGTGCCTTGTTCTTTACGCACAAGTTTTTTTTAGAACTTTTAAAAAAGCTTATTATTCTAATTAAACGGCCCTTATGTTGGAGGAGACAAAATGTTTTAATGTTGCTTCTTACTTTCAGCTGAAAAAAGTTTTTTTTAACAAAATAGATTGGACAACATTAAAAGGTTGGATTGAAACATCAAAACTTTATTTTTATGTCTTAATTCTACTGTATTTCTTGAAAAGTCGCTCAGATCAATTTTGTTCACTGGCATTTGCGCAGTGGGAGGGGAGGGGGATACCTCTCATGCGTCGATTTGATAATTTAAACTATTGTTCTGGTCCCTATACACTTCACCTATTTACCCCCAAACTGATGGAACACGAAGATATAGTGTGTTACAGGTTGGTTAAAAAAGAAAAAAACAATTTTCCTAATTTAGTAATTGAGATAAATGAGCCCTTGAACAAGACTTTACTCATCCATCCAATCACCTAGGACAAAACAGCATATCTAATCCAATAGCAAAAAAAATGTCCAAAATCGAGCAAATTCAAGATTAATAAATGTAAGTCGTTCTCAAAAACCAAACAAAAGCACCTCAAGTCTAAAAAAATATTATTATTCCCCAAGTGATCACCTCACATCAGGGCTCCTCAGAGGAAAACTCACTGCCAATGCAGGTTTGAGCACTTATATCTCCTGACCCTGGCAAATAAGCGCGCCTGCCATAGAAACATATGGCATCCCCTTGTGTAGTGTCAACTGTGGAATATATGCACAGATTAAAATAACCCAAATTGATAAATATACCCACAATTTTTAGCAAAGCTTCTTTCACCACCGATCACCCAGAACTGATCCAAATAATGTCTACACAATTCTGAAAGAATGCCGCTCCTGTCCATTTACCTCCCATATTTGCATAACGCACAACTGTAAACAAATCCCCATTAACTTTCATACAAAACTTTCCAAGAACTTATTCATCCTACCCACCTGTAACAAAACACCTGCTTGAGTCGAAACATACTCTAAATTAAGAAAATATAAGGAAGAAAAAATATATCAAACAAGTTAACGAAAATATCATTTAAAATTTCTTGACAACTTTTATTATATTTATTTAAAAGTTAATTATACTAAAAACTAAGTTTTATAAATTGCCAGGCAAGTTTATTGGTGGAAAAACCTCTGACGATCAATTTGTGGCTAAGGATTTGACTTCTACTTTTAAAATCAATGTAATTACTACATATTCTCGCATATCTAAATAGTTGTGAATAAAAAGCTGAATATGTGATATTTGAATGTATACTACTTTTAAAGAACGGGAAATTAACTATTTCAAAATTAAAATCATCCGTTTTATTATATATTTTAAAACTAATTAATTATTATGTGAAAAAATAATATCTAAATCTATAAAATGGTCATAATTACCTTTACCGTTCTAGGTTCTTTCCCATTGCCTTTCCCATTGCCAGACTTAACTCTGGTGGGTATATATTACTCAAAACCTCTAAAAACTCTGCAGAGTTTATCACCAGAATGTCATCTAAATATCTTTTATTATTTGAAAGCAAATATTCTACATTACTTGGTTTTTTATCAATCATAAACTCATATTCTAATTGGTTTAAAACATGTCCGCTATTAATAGTCTAACATTACCCCCCCCCCCCCCATAGGGATTCCAATACTTTGCTTATACAGATTACCATTAAATTTTATAAAAGTATTAAATAGAATAAATTCTAGTAAATCATAAATCATGTCCAAGCTATAGCATCTTGAACTAGTAATTAAAAAAAATAAATTAGACAAAAGGAAAACTTTCTTAATATTTTTTTTTTAATTTCCAAACACCAAATTAATTGGTAGATTTTTATATAATGTAGTGAAATCAAATGAGTCTACTTTTTTGGCTGAAACTATAGCCAGAGAATCTATTACTTGCAAGGAGCTTTTGACGCTCAAATATGGATTAAAATTGGAAATATTTTTAATCCCCGAGCAATATGCCCTAAATTTATTTCTAATATCCCCTAAAATACGCGAAAGGTCAGTCGCCGCAATTCTGGTTGGGCAACTAGGCTGCACCAGCAATAAAGCATGGTTTAGGGGGATTTTTATGAAATTTTGCCGTACTATATAAAAAAGCAAGATTTTTATCATTATCGTTAACTTTAATATTAGATTTTTTTAAAAGAATATCTTCTATTTTTTTCATTAAACTATTATTCTCATCTTGAACTTTCATATGTATTTGTCTTACGTAGCTCCTTTGATAAACATCACAATAAAGCCTCTGACAGATTATTTCAAAATTATTATTAGCTTTATCAATAGGTATAATTACAAAATCATTCTTTATATTAACTATTGATTGTTTTATTTTAGCACTATAGATTATTGCCTCATTATTAAGATTATTTGCATTATTTTATCACTTATTTCTAACTCTAGTAATAATTAAGTTTTTTCAATTCTGAAAACCATCTTTATTAATTTTTTCTTTTTTACACAACTTTCCAATAAATAAATCTAAATCATTATTTAACCAATTAAGAAAATTTGAAGGTTTTAGATTATTAGAAAGACGGAATTTAGCCCCTATCTTCATTATACTCTGAAGATCCTGTTGTTTTATTATTGCAAAATCACCTGTTAAACGACACAGCATTCACACGGGATTCTGACTAAAGCTGAAATATCGGAAGAGTAACTACCTCCCGGGAAGTTATGATGTTGGTAGACTCCAGGATGAGAATTTAAGAGGAAATTTCTAGGAAAAGTTGAATACTAAACTTAAGAGTTTAAAATTTGATAATGTGGAAGATGGTTGGAATAATTTTAGAAAAATAATTTGCGAATTTGCTAAAGGTGTCCTAGGGAAGAAAGCTTGAACTGCAGCTCAAAATATTAGTGAAAAAGCTTTATGTTTAATAGATAGGAGAAAGGACTTGTACAAGAATTATCTGAGGGATAGATCATATGAAAACAAAAGGAATGTAAAGAAAGTGGAGAAAGCATCAAAATATGAACTAAGGAGGCGTGAAGTGGAGGCCAAGGATAGAATTGCCGAGGATCTGGAAGATGCAGCTAGACGGCATAATAGTAAAATACTGTAGCGGCATGTTAACAAATTGAGAGGGAGTAGTCAATCCGGACTTGGCCCAGTTAAAGATAGGGGGCCGCAATTAGCGATAAGGAAAAAACTAAAGAGAGATGGGCCGAACATTTTGAGAATTTACTTAACCAAGATAGAGTTACTGGAAAAGATATAGAGGAAAATGAAAAAGTTTGTGATACCTTGGATGTGAAGGAAGATTTGTTTTGTGAGGAGGAGTTAGCGACAGTTCTAAAAGGATTAAAAAATAATAAGGCTCTAGGTGCTGACAGGGTGTTAAATGAGTTTCTTAAATATGGTGGCTCTGAGGTTAGAGATAAGCTACTAAAGATAATGAATATAATTTTTGAAAAAGAGGTTAGTACCTAGATTATGAGCAAGCGCTCGATTCTGTTGACAGAAGAGCCTTAGTAAAGGTTTTATCCTTGTATGGTATACCAGACAAATACATTAAAGTGATTAGTGCTATATACGAGAATATAACACGGCTGCAGCTAAGGTAGAAAATGAGGTTTGCAGCTGGTTTTGTATCAAACCAGGAGTTAAGCAGGGTTTTGTTCTATCCCCCTTTATATGGATTATTTTGATGAACTTTGTCTTAAGAAGCACAGGAAAGGCAATGGGAGACCACGGAATCAAGTGGGGAGGAAAAAGTCTCCTGGACTTAGATTATGCTGATGATTTAAGCATCCTAGATGAAACTGTGAGCAAAATGAATAAAGTTTTAGAGGTTTTGCGGGTACAGGGTGCTAGAATAGGTTTGAAAATTAATGTTAAGAAGACTAATTCACTAAGGCTACGAATAAGTGAAGATGAAAAGGTGACGTTCGGTAATGAAAAGATTGATCTGGTGGGCAGCTTCACTTACCTTGGTAGCATTATTTGTATTGATGGTGGGAGCAGTGAAGATGTTAAAAGTAGAAAAGCCAAGACTCAGGGTGTTTTTTCACAGTTAAAAAAAGTTTGGAAGAATAGGAAGATAAGTCTGCAAACCAAGATTAGAATATTAGAAGCTACAGCTTTGACAGTGGTCAAATATGGCTCTGAAGAATGGACACTCCGAAAAGCGGATGAAGATTTGCTAGATGTTTTCCATACAAATTGCTTAACGGTTGTTCTGGATACCCGGCTGACTGACCGTATGTCAAACAATAGGCTATACGAAAAATGTGGTTCAATACCGCTCTCTAGGGCTATAATGAAAGAAAGGTTGAGGTGGCTAGGGCACCTTGTGCGGATGAAGGATGACAGATTGCAGGAGATTGTTCTTTTCGGCCAACCGTCTAGGGCTAAACAGAAAGCAGGTCGTCCTCGTCGGGGGTGAGAGGACATCATAAAGAAAGATTTAAAGGAAATGGGAACTTCGTGGGCGGGTGTAAAAAGGGAGGCTTTGAATAGAATGGGGTGGAGGAGGAGCGTGCGTAGCTGTGTTGGCATCAGGCGGCTTGGTGCTGCGATGAGTTGTTAGTAGTAATAGTAGTAAATCACCTGTTATTTATTTTCATAAGTTGGATTTACAAATGATAAAAATTGTTCACAATTACAAACAGGTTTCCAATTACTATCCTTGTCAAATTTCTCAAGTATTAAATTATAATTGAAAGTCATTTGTCCTAACGGTTTTGAGAACTTATATGTTATAATCGTATTATTCTCATTATTCAAATTACTGGGAAGGGCGTGTTTCACATCCCACTGATTTAAAATACCAGGTAAATTTATATACTCTATTTGTTTACTTCTAAAATTTATAGACAAATATAGTCTCTTCTCCTTATTAACAGTCTTATCAGACTTTTTATAATTTGAAACATATTGGTTTTAGCTAAAGTACACACGGTATCATAAATTAGTTTAGTTTTTGAATTACATGGTGTATTATTATTTATAATCCAAAATAAGTTTATTAAATTATTTCTTGATAACTTATTTAGTCACTTTATTATACTAGCCATACCATTATACTCAAATAGCTGGCAGACATCTCTCAAATAATTATTTAAATATATATGATTATTTTTTTTATTTTTCCTATACCCTCTTGATGGATGTTTACGTTTAATGGGATGATTAAAAGAAGGATAATCCGTTAATCCATTTATACAATTAACAACAACATTAGACATGTCTTCATATTTAGAAACTCGATCATTCAGCCCAAAAGGATAAGCAGTACCGAGAGCATGGATCCAGTAATCTTCAAGTTTACTTAATTTTTTTTTTCTCTTCTTTATTTAAATTTTTTAAATCCAAATTTTCTAAAATTGCAATGGTTAGATTAGTTCAAGAGCAAGTACCATTATTACAGTGATTTTTGAAAAAGGGGACGTACCTAACGATTTTAGGAAAACCTTAATTAAGCCACTTTATAAGAAAGGTGATAAAAGTGAGTGTGGTAATTATCGAGGCATTAGTCTGGTCTCTGTAGGTGGTAAATTACTTAGTAATTTGATACTTTTTAGACTGAGAGATACCGTTAGCAAGTTTTAAGTGAAGAACAGTGCGGTCTTAGAAAAGGTAGAACACGTGTTGACCAAATTTCCACTGCTAGGCTAATAATTGAGAAGTTCCTAAGTTTTCAAACACCTTTGGTCCTCAGTTTTATAGATTATGAGCAAGCGGTCGATTCTGTTGATACAAGAGCTTTGGTAAAGGTTTTATCCTTGTATGGTATACCAGACAAATACATTAAAGTGATTAGTTCGATGTACGAGAATAACACTGCTGAGGTTAAGGTAGGAATTGAGGTTAACGGCTGGTTTTGTATTGAATCAGGAGTTAAGCAGGATTGTGTTCTATCCCCCTTTATATGGATTATTTTGATGGACTTTCTCCTAAGGAGCACAGGAAAGGCAATGGGAGACTACGGAATCAAATGGGGAGGAAAAAGTCTCCTGAACTTAGATTATGCTGATGATTTAAGCATCCTAGATGAAACTTTGAGCAAAATGAATTAACTTTTAAATGTTTTGTGAGTTCATGGTGCTGGAATACGTTTGCAAATTTATGTAAAGAAGACTAAGTCACTAAGGCTAGGAATAAGTGAAGATGAAAAGGTGACGTTGGGTAATGAAAAGATTGATCAGGTGGACAGTTTCACTTACCTTAGTAGTATTATTTGTAATGAGGGTGGGAGCAGTGAAGATGTTAAAAGTAGAATAGCCAAGGCTCAGGGTGTTTTGTTACATTTAAAAAAAGTTTGGAAGAATAGGAAGATAAGTCTGCAAACCAAAATTAGAATATTAGAAGCTACAGCGATAACAGTGGTCAAATATGGCTCTGAAGCATGGACGCTCCGAAAAGCGGATGAAGATTTGCTAGATGTTTTCCTGAGAAATTGCTTAAGGATTGTTCTGGGTACCCGGCTGACTGATCGTATTTCAAACAGTAGGCTGTACGAAAAATGTGGTTCAATACCGCTCTCTAGGGCTATAATGAAAGAAAGGTTGAGATGGCTTGGGCACGTTGTGCGGATGGAGGATGACAGATTGCCGAACACTGTTCTTTTCGGCCAACTGTCTAGGGCTAAACGGAAAGCAGGTCGTCCTCGTCTGGGTTGGGAGGACGTCATAAAGAAAGATTTAAAGGAAATGGGAACTTCGTGGACGGGTGTAAAAAGGGAGACTTTGAATAGATTGGGGTGGAAGAAAAGCGTGCGTAGCTGTGTTGGCCTCAGGCGGCTTGGTGCTGCGGTGACTTATTAGTAGTAGTAGTAGTAAATCACCTGTTATAATATTTTCGTAAGTTGGATTTACAAATGATAAAAATTGTTCACCATTACAAACAGGTTTCCAATTACTATCCTTGTCAAATTTCTCAAGTATAAAATTATAACTAAAAGTCATTTGTCCTAACGGTTTTGAAAACTTGTATGTTATAATTGGATTATTCTTATTATTGAAATTACTGGGAAAGGTTTGTTTCACATCCCGCTGGTTTAAAATACCAGGTAAATTTATATCCTCTATTTGTTTACTTCTAAAACTTATAGACAAATATAGTCTCTTCTCCTTATTAACAGTCTTATCAGACTTTTTATAATTTGAAACATATTGGTTTTAGCTAAAATAAACACCGTATCATAAATTTGTTTAGTTTTTGAATTACATGGTGTATTATTATTTATAATCCAAAATAATTTTATTAAATTATTTCTTGATAACTTATTCAGCCATTTTATTATACTAGCCATACTATTATACTCAAATAGCTGGCAGAAATCCCTCAAATAATTATTTAAATATATATGATTTTTTTTTTATTTTCCCTATACCCTCTTGATGGATTTTTGCGTTTAATGGGATGATTAAAAGAAGGATGATCCGTTAATCCATTTATACAATTAACAACAACATTAGACATGTCTTCATATTTAGAAACTCAATCATTCAGCCCAAAAGGATAAGCAGTACCAAGAGCATGGATCCAGTAATCTTCAACTTCACGTAATTTATTTTTTTTTTCTCTTCTTTATTTAAATTATTTAAATCCAAATTTTCTAAAATTGTATTGGTTAGATTAGTTCAAGAGCAAGTACCATTATTACAGTGTTACTAAACTGTATAATTATTTTCTTTGTTTCTCGTTAATTGTGCTTTTGTGTCCCGAAAATCTAAAATACATGCTATTAATACTTTCCCCCACATATCGTAAGCCACAGATTTTACATTTTAATAGATAAATAATATTAGTTGTTTGACAATTTACATTACTCCGAAGTGAACATTGAAGTTTTTTATTATATAAAGTGCTTTTTACTAAAGTCCGAGGGGTGAAAAACAATGATCGGTACATTTACCAATATCCGGTAAAACGCCTTTACTGTTACTATTATCCTTTTTATTCATTAAAATATCCAAAAATAATAACCAAACGAAATCCAAAACATATCCAAAAATCAAGCCCATTTCCGTCAACAATAAGACCTTTCTAACAACTAGAAACATAAACAAAATAAAATCCCTAAATAATTATCAGCATGAGGTTAAAAACCTTGATGAGGATTACGGTCTGAAGGGGATTTGCAACATAGGTCATGGTGAGGGGTTTGGCTGTCTTAGAACTAGCGATGCTTGCCTTCTTTTGCAGATAGCAGAAATTGTCTTCCTCTCGATCACATTTTCACGCTTCCGACCATGATGCAATACCTTATTGACGACTATAAATTCATTCACATCTGCAATATTTAATTCCTATGATCAGTTGGTTAATAAGTGCACTATCTTTTTTTTAGCATATGCGCGAAATCTTTTAGGTTACCTTGAGCAAAATTAGAATAATTAATGTAGTTATAAATGCGATGATAATTTCTTATCCAAAAAGTGTGATAAGGCTGTATCTAGGAAAGGGGTTACAGAATTTGACCCCCCCCCCCGAAGGAAAATATTAGATATGGCCTAGAGTATGATGCTGACAAAAAGGGAGAAAACACCACAAATTCAGCCATTAAATTGTTACTGCATCAAATCCCCTAAAAAAATCGATTAAAATATCAGCCACCAAATGCGTTCTCCAAAACTGGAAGGACCAACCAGGGACATAGCTCATAATCGCTTCTTAAATTGAAACCACGTGGCTCTATTCAGTCTAACAAAACTATAGCGTTCTTACCCATACCCGACTTTGAGAACAAAGCTAACCTTTGACTTTTCTCACGTAACTTGATTCACATAGAAATGTAGTCAAAATGTGTCTTTGAAGAAAATTCAAAATCGTGAGAAAGGTCAAGTGCAAGAAGTTTCTTTTTTTTTTTGGTATCTCACTTCACACCCCTGTTTTAAATTCATTGTTCTTCATAGCCTATACTATGAAGTTTTTTCGTGATATTAGAAGTCAATTAAGGCTTAGTTTTTTTTTTTTTTTTTTTTTTTTTTTTTTTTTTTTTTTTTTTTTTAAGGCCTCGATGATTTTACGGGATTCCGGCTCAAGCTAAATGTTGCGGAATGACATTAAACGTTGAATACAAATTTTTTTTTTTATTAAAGTAATTCAACTTGAAGCTACATAAAGAAAGTAGTGTTCCTCGACAAGTCAAATAATACATATCTTCTTCGACGTGTACTCGTATTTATTGAACAGGTCACCTTTTTTTTATTGAACTGTTGTTCCGTAAACAGTTTAGGTCGGATTTTTGCAACTAGATTGCGGTAGCTGCAATCCATTAAATAGCTAGTTTCTTGAATAAAATTTTTAGAAATCTCATAAAACTTACTGCTATGTTTCAATATCATTGGAATAACATCTTTAGGATTAATTAAAACTGCTGTAAGGCTTGGTCTGCACCCCCTGCTGAAATAGCAAGATTGATACAATTTTTTTCGATACATTCATTTATTTTCGTAAAATTCATTAGAACTCGGGTATTTACCCCCCCCCCCAAAAAAAACAAACAAACTAGGATTTGAAGCCCCCGAAATAAATCAACAGCTTCTCCTCTTTTAAATAAAAATTTATATTTTATAAAAACAAATTTAGGTTGTTATTCTACAATGTACACATCTTTTGCTCTTTATTTCTATTTGGGTTAAGCCCCTAAAAAAATTCCTTTGTGTAATAGGCCTTGTGCTTTGTTCAAAACAACGAAAGATCAGATTGGCTTTCAGATCTTCAACTTCGAATGTTCAATCTTAACGTAGCGTGTTTGTGCTTGGGAATTTTAAACTTCAGCATGTTAAGTGTGGGGTTGAGCAGGCCGATCATTCTTATCTGCCTCCATTGTGGTATTTCTTGACATCAAAAGTCGTATAAATATATTCGAACTTATCAAAAAGCTTGTCAAAAGACAGAATAAAACTACGGATATGAGGATCTGTGAAGATCAGAAAAATATTTTCTTTTCTTTCTTTCCTCAAACACAAAATTTGACGTCCATCTTAACCCCCTTCCCTCCCCAAAAAAAAATTCCTGAAAGTTCCAACTCGATTCCTCAGCCCTGAGACAAGACTAACCAACAGGTATTCTTACCAACGACTTATAAAATTCATTGTAACCTTAATTGAATCTATTTGCTGCCTAATCAGGAATGCTCGCTTTGCTTCAATTGGACGTCCTCTTAACACGCTCCCCCCCCCCCAAAAAAAAAAAAAAATCTTAAATTTTTAACTCGATTCCCCAGCCATGACACAAAACAGGATATACTAACCAAAGCTACTAATAAAACATATTGCAAGTTTAGTCAAACCTACTCGCTGTCTAATGAAAAATACTAGCTTTACTTTCAAGCTTCAAATATACGTTGTGTGGCGTCACACAATTTTTCATCGAGTTGAAGGTTGGGGATTGGCTTGGAACTACTGACAAGGGCAATTACACAGGTAAAACTAAAAAATAGGTGCATTATCCGTAAAAATAAGAAAGCACTGAGGGAATTGTTAAAATGTCAACAAATAAGAGTGACTTGAAAGCTCCCTTCCCTCAGTCCGTGCTTGGTTGTTACATCCATGGGTGTAGGCAGTATCTTGTGTAGGCGGGGCAGCCAATTCTGTTACGAAGCAGGGAAGGGAGGGGAGCTGCAAGCTATGTCGAAGGTTCACAAAACCCTACGTTGCCACCAAGTTCAGTTTTAACTTTTAAATTCTTTATTGGTTAAATCATCAATTAACTACTTCATTAATCTTCATGGATTCGGGTTAAAACTTTGCAGGATTTTATGGATGATTGTTGCTTGTTATATATATATTCTGTTGCATTTATACACATACCTTAAACAAAAAGCTTGACATTTTGTCTCAATTCTTTAAGGACGACTGCTGAAACAAAAATAGGGGTGAATTGGAATAAGAATCTATTTTACAGCATTAAAATGCTTTAGTGTAACGAGTGAGGGGCAGATGATGGGGCAACCCTTCTCACACATGGAATAATTCGTGTTCATTTTAATTTTTAATGGTACTCCTAAATTTCAGTTGAAAAAATTTGCTTTTCAAGTTTAATTTCTAACTGTTTTTGTGAAAAAGGTCTTAAAATCTCTCTCCGTGGAGCATTCTTCCTACCAACGAAAATTCCCGCCTAAGAAAATTCTCTCCTGAAGATAGTCCCTTCTCCAGGGTTTATTGGCTCTCCGATGAACCCTTGTGATCCTTCTTTTGGCAGAAAAACATTAAGATTCCGTGAATCATTAAGGAAATCAACTTAGTTAAGTGAATGTTTGAAATAAATGTCTATATTAACCATTTATGTTGTATGAACTATTTGGCAATATAGGAATGAATATGTGACCTTGTGACTTTGCTTCATCTGCAACTGGGATGGTCAATATATAAATTTTAGATACTTTTTAATTGATTGATTACCACAGAATTTGCAATATAGAGCAGCTGCAATATACCACAGAATTTGCCACAGAATATATTGCAGCTTGCTCCTCTTTGAGTAAAAATCGTAGTTAATGTCACTAATATCGCAAAAAATACCATTGTCCCTTATCACAATTTTTTGGGGCTACTTCAGAAGACCAATAGAATTTTAAATTTTTCCCTGAAATAACCCATTTTTCCAGGGCTGTTGGTTTGATGCATTCATTCGTGGAGAAAAAAAAACAAGTAAGCATAAATTCGCGTTTTTCCTTCTGAAAAATGAAACAAAGGAAATTCGATATTTTTGTAGATAAAAGCTTGAATTATTTGCAATAATATTCTGTGATGCACTCGATTTAATGATGCGATACGCTAAGATGAGGAAAGAAAACACTTTTTTTTAAAGAAGAAAAACGAAAGAAAGTTTTTTGTTTACAGTTAGTGTTTAGCTCTATAAATATTTTCCTTTCTTCTTTTGTAAACATTATACTCAACACGATGAAAAAAGTACCGAAAGGTATGAAATATGGAATGAAATTCATTGTATAACATTTCTAAACACTATCCAGTTAAGAATATCTTAAAGAATCCTCGACCGTTAAAATACGCTGACAAATAAAATAACAAAACAATCATTTTCAACTGAAATTAAGGGGCAACATTTAAACTTAAAAAGAACAGAAATTATTCCGTATGGGAGGTGGATTGGCCTCGCTCCAAATCATCGCTCTTTATGCTAAAGTTTGACTGTTTTACAAAATCTTCGAAAACTTTTCCAAATGTTCTTCCGATACTGTTCTTATATTGTCCAATATCATAAAAAATGGGTTTCAGCCCCAACCCTTTTCAAAAAGACTGCTGAAACGAAAGGGGCAGCAAATTGGAATAAGACTTTATTTTATGGGATTAGAAAACATTAGTTAACGAGTGACAGGTAGAGAATGGACCAGCCCCTCTAATATATGGAATAATTTTTATTTGTTTTAAGTTTTAATGGTCTTTCTTACTTTCAGTTGAAAAAGATTACTTTTAAAAATTTAAATTCACATGTCATAGGATCTTTCGAAACACTGCTAGGAGAAGACCAGACAACCCGTTGAAGCATCAATATTCTAGCTTGCCAGTCAGTAAAACTGTCGCCAATAGAATAGGTGGTTTTCTTAGACTGTATGTAGAACATTAAGTGTAAAGTCACACCCCCCAAAGATGCATTCCCTTACAACTTTAAAGTAAAATTAGTAACAAAACTGATTTGGTCCAAAAGTGTTAACTCAGGGTCATTTACAAAGAGAATTAAATCCCATGGTCCTTCCTCCTTAAAGTCGCACACATTACCACCTGGAAAGATAATTACTTGTGTTTCGACAATTCAGGTATTTTCAATTCCTCCACTGAGGACATTTTCCTCAAATTCTACAACTCAAAATTCTACATCTCCATTTTTTATTTGCGTGTTTTTCAAATTTTAAGCTGTATTTTTTAATCTAGTTTCTTTTACTCTAGTTTCTTCTTTACTCTAGTTTCTGTAAAGAGAGGGCGGAATATTTTAAGAATGTGCTAAAAGTAGAGGTCTATTGAACCTCATAACTTTGCTGAATCTCAGTTTGTAAGGTTTTAAAGGTCTTTGAATCTATTTCTTAAATTTAGGAAAACACCCTTTATAGGTTATGGTTTAAAATTCCATTGAAATAACGGGAATTACATTTGAAAACTAAACCCATAACCTAACGAAAAAGAGACTAAAAACTCAATACTAAGGTATCAAGTTCCAGGTGACATTTTCTTCCCAGGGTACAGTTTTGGCCGTGGATTCATTTGTAATAGTTTCATTCACCTAACTCAACTACTTTCCAACATGACAAGAATGCCCTGAAATTTTACCCTTTGGGGTTGATAGGATGGTGCCATTATCCATTCAGCTCCTCTGATCTGGGGTTCCAGGAGAATTTCTAATATTATAGCCATCCCCATTCCGCATAGGTAAGTTCATACTTTCATAGTCTATTTCGCAATCTTTTAATTATTATGATGAGAACAGACCTACTAACTTTAGTCATTTAGGATAAGTGGACTCACCCTTCTGGAAAAATGTCCGGATGTCTATTGTATGTAAAACATTGTGGAACCTATACATCTGTTACTGTTTTCTGTTTTGTTTTTTTCATAAATCTATCTGAAATACCACAAAGATGGATTGACATTTGAAGACATCTGAATACACGTAAAGGTTAGCTTTCAGCTACCACGAAGGATTAAGATTACTTTTCAAAATCTAAAGGGGGAGGGACTTGGATATTTTTTTTTCAACTTTTCCAATGAAAGACAAAAAGGAATTTTTCAATGATAATACCAAAAATTATATTTTTAAAATCTAGAGGGGCAAAAATATCAAGCCCCTATCCCAATTGGCACCTTGGCCGAATATTGTTTTTTCTTTTTATAATGCAAGCCAAAAAGTTTCAAAAATCAAACTAAATTCCAAATACTTTTACAACTAGGTCAATGCAAAAAGTGGCATGTCAGGTCGAACCCCACTGCACGAGCTGATTACTGAATGGAAAGAAGAAGAAAAATCTTTTTCAAGGTGTTTTAATGAACTGGTGAATCACCCGAAGATTGACATAAATATTGAAGACGATGACGAAGCAACCCCTCTTGAGCTTGCAGTTGAACAAGGCCTGGAAAATATCGTAAAAAAGCTTTTGAACTTGGGTGCTACAGTTACAGATACAGCACGAGCTTTGATAAATGTAAGCAACTTTATTCTTATAAATCATGTGCTTAAATAAGTTATAAACTAGCGGATTTCAAAAGGGTGGGGTTTCGCTTTAAAATGAAGTTTACAGATTTAACCATTCAACACCATGTCCACTACATACTCGATTGAAAAAAATGTCCTCTACTTAAAAATGTTAAAAGAGCCTTCCACGCAGGGGTGTTACTAGCAAAAAAGTTTTTTTTTTTGGGGGGGGGGGAGTGATTTTACCAATTGGCTGGTCATTTTTACCGACTGTTTTATCAATAATTAACATAATGACCGTTTTGAATACAAAACTTGAGAGCCCAGTTCAGCCCAAATAATCGTATAGCCTGAAGAAGATTAGCCTCTTAGTTCAGTTTCTCGTAAGAAGTAGTTACAACTAGTTGGTTTTGGTTATCTAGTAGAGAATGCAGTAATACGAGAGGAATAAAGCGACAATATGATCTATATAAGAACACAACTCAGAAGTGATAAACTGACAATTTCAATTAAAATATATGGATTAAATACAGATAGAAGAAGATTCAATTTCAAAACTTTAGTTAATATGTCAAACGTCTTGGTTCGGCAATGTCAAAACAGATCATGAAAAGGTGATCAAAACAGTCGTCGTCCATCTCTGTACACAAACGTGTCATGGCCAGTTTCACCTCATTGAAACTTCTTTTCACCATGGCCAATGTTGGTGATGCTGTCACAATCCACTGGTAAACTGACCAGAGGGTCAGGAATATCGATTTGACTACATAAATTTCTGGAGATAGGGTCTCAAAGGTAGACTTCTGTACGTTGGCTCCAGAAGAGAAGAGTAATCATGGATTTTATCGTTCAAGCCGTTCATTAGAGCTCTGAGGACACCGCAGAGTTCCTTGGCAATGAGCAAGTTTCAGTCATTCAGTGGGTCAGCTCCAGGATTAGAAATTTCCTCTGAATAACGAGCAGGTGGACCCCTAGTGTGCTATTTAAATTAGACGGATGCTATTTTAATTTTACTTGTGTTTGGCTAATGAACCAACTTTTTCACACTGTTGCTTTTGATGCCTCGATTTCCCTCTCTATCTGATCAGTCTTGGAGGAGAGCATATAAGATGTCACGTGTCTCCACGAGTCTTGTGTCTGCAATCACCATATAAAGCTGATCAGTCTGAAGCTTTGCTGCAAGAGTCTTCTTCTTAATTAGGATTTTGCGTATGAACATCAGAATCAGAATAAAATCAAAGCAGGTAATGTGGTGATGCAGAATTTTGAATTTTTCTTTTATTACCTTGTCTTTATTCTATTCTATTAGTTCTTTGAGATTTTTAAGAATAGCTGATCCACAACTCTATCAAACTCTCTGACCTGGACGTCCATCTTGTTATTGACAGATTTATAAGTTTCAGTGTCGATTCAGCACTATCAACTGCTGGTTTCTAAGCAATGACTCGTTTCTTTCGTCCCGTAAAGAAGACGTACAGTTCCTGTTAGATTTCAAACATTTTTCGGACTATGGAGGTATTGCTGAAGGCGTGTTTCACAAGGAGATTCTCTCTATGAGCCATGAATCAAGTTTAGCGTCCTTGTCTTCCGAGTTCGGCTCATATGTGTTCTTGGACACCCTTGTCCAATACCAGACATATTGCTTGCATAATCCCAGCTTCGAAATATAAGCACCTCTCTGCTTACGCCTTCCTTTTCTAAGACTTCTAGACTTATTTCGGCTGTAATGTATGGTCAATTTGATTCTTTTTGTTGTTTGTGTGGCAAATGGGATGCAAACAACCTGCTCAGCAGCTAAAATCCATTCATGCACCCCAACACTTTATTTTTACTCGACTCGTTCTTAAACTTGACATATCCAATGCCTTTTATTAATCTATTCCTTTGCATTTGAGAGTCAATCATCCAACTCATGTAATTTTGATTTTTGAAACTGACATGTGGTTTCTTTGGACGGGTGTCACTCTCTTTACCACTCACAGCTCGATACTAATCACCTAACCTGTTATAGAGTGTGACTGCGACCTTAACGCCTTGTAAGTAACTGGTACTAGTTTCTGCAAAATGATGTTTTTGCTCATTCTTCTCAGTCAGTAAAACTGATGGAATTATCAACTGAGATCGGAACTATGAAAATGTAGACCTTCCTTAGAAGGCACAATCCGTGAGGATAAATTACTGCCAATACAAAACAGTAATTTTGCCTGCTTCAAAGCATCTGGAAATTGGCCCTTTTCCATTGAAATTTCTATTGAATCGACGATAAAACTCATGGTAATAAATAGCAGCCTACAGCTTTATAAGCTTTAAAACTTAGGCCATATATCGCAGCAGAGTTCAACTTAATTCTCTTAATAATATTTTCCAATTCCAGCATAGAACAGGACTCAATAACCATTGTGTAGCCACCTTTTATCAATGAGTCCTTCACTAACATTTATATCACTAGATCTTGCAATATCCCTTTTAATAAACCTCCCAATATTTGAGAAATATTTATTAAACTCATCAAAAATATGTTTTGGTTTTTCCACTTATTTCCCATTGACTGAAATTTCATCATTTTCTTCATTTTTATGTTCATCCTTCAATACCTCATTTATAGTTTGCCAGGTACCTTTCATATCCCCGGTGCTTTCACTGAACTCTTCAGAATAATAATTCCGAATACAGGATCTTAACTAGACCCCGGTGCCGTGCCGGCAGATCAACCGAACGCCACCGACGAGAGGCCCGATCAAACGCCACCGAAGTGTCATAACGCCGCCGGCGCGCCGCAAGCGTGCGGCCGCCGGCAGAGGCGGCGGCGTTTGGTCGACTTTAAATTAATTTTGCAGCAATTCTTTATTGCGTCAACCGTAAAGTCGGAGCTTTTCTTTCTCGTGTGGTTTAGTGAAAATTTGGTTCCCCTGAATCCCCGAAAATCACGCAATCACGGTGCCACCCCTAGCGATTTATCACCAGTGACTTTCCGTGCCAAATATTACTTTGCATACCATAATTCTTCACTACTCTCTTGTTCGTTAATTTTCGTCTCTTTTGTTACTTTGCATACAAACCAGACAGATGCAATATGCGATTGCAAATATTGCAATATACACAGTTCTTCATATGTTGACAAAAAAAAGTATCGTCTTTATGAAATGAGCTTAAATCATTTCGAATGCAATTTGCAAATCGCTATTTCTTACATCATTCGTAGTCAAGAATTTTATTTTCAAATTGAATAGAATTATAGAACACAGTTACTACTTTACAGCTTCAGCCTTCAGTTGGATTTTGAAATTGACAGCCGACAAATTGTTTTTACAGTAGAATTGTAAGTTTATAGATTTTTTTTGCTATTTTTATATAATATTTTCTTACTTTTTAATACTCAATTTTTGAACGCCTCATATAAAATACAATCTTCTTTCTGAAACATTTTTACCCCCCCCCCCCACCAAAAAAAAACCTTCTATTGAGACAAAATTTAGCTATAGACTAAGCTATGTACTAGGTTGGGGAATTAAAGATTGAACCAGAAGCTACCCCAAAAATATGATTCATAAATAAACTATAAATTATTGCCTATCGGGGGGGGGGGGTAGGGGGCTATCATTTTTAAATGATAGTACCTATTTTTTTTATTGAAAGCAGGGATGTCAAAAACATAATTATTTTTTTCATTTAAAGTGGAGACAGAAGAAAATAATATCAATTTCCCTAGGAAACCATTGAAATATTTTGATAGACCCAGGGCCCCCCATTAGGATTTGTTCATTCTCTTGGCTATTTTGCAATTTCTCATAGGCTACTGGCCTAAATTGGCTTCTGTGTGTGCTCCCTTTTAATTCGATTCTTTTTTATTTAATTGGATCTTATTGAATGCCACGGCAAATCTATGACTCAGTTTTCCCATAATTTGAGGTATATCTGAATAATTTCGACATCTTTGTTTTTGACTTTGTACCCGTTTACTCATACCCTCAATTTTTTTTCTAGGAACACTAAGCTGTTTAACGTTATTTTGCGTAAGTAGAAAATTGTTACTTGTAAGCAGAAAAATCTTAACTTCGACGGAAACCTTGCTGTCATTAGAAAAAATGTCCTACTATTATGAAACAACTGTTACTTCCCAGAAAGCTTTGATTTAGTTCAACACTCTACTCAGCATTCTCTGAAAGGCTCACCTGAATGCCCTTTGTCCTTTTGAAAGTAAAGTTCAAAATACATAGGCTAGCTTTCTCAGTAAAATATACTATATGTAAACAATGAACGAATTGCTTTGAGGACTGTGGAAAGGTTGACATCCCCAAAAACATAATTACTGGATCTTTCCACAATGCTGAACGAAATAGATCTCTTAAAATTTTGATCGGATGTGTTTTGGAGAATGATAGGCTTCAGGAGGGGGATTGGTTGCCCTCCATTCACTTTTGACTCTTAAGAGAGCACTAAAACTTCCGACTTCAAATCAAATAAGCTCCATCCGATCGAAGTTTATATGACCGGCCGTTCCATAAAAATTCTAAATGTCCCGGGGCATAATTCACAACCCTTGTCCCTAGGCTATGAGGGGTGTCCACCCCCCTCCCAATTGCCCAGGGTTGTAATCTTTACAATCTTGGACTTTTCATTGTAGAAGTTACAGTGTTGTCTTTTTGGACTAATGTGAACAGCAGGGCTATCTCACAATTTCGATCATATGCTGTTTGGGGAAAAAAGGATGTCAGGGAGAGGAAGGTTCTAGTTGCCCTCCATCACTTTTGACTCTTAAAGGAGAACTAGAACTATACATTTCCAATCAAGTGTGCCTCTTCTAAAGTTCACACGACCACTATTTCCATAAAAACTTTATACACCCGGGGGCATAACTAACAACCCTCGCCTCCAGACTTTGGAGTTGTGTCAACCCCAAAAACCTTGTTATGCGTTTTTTGAACTATTTTTTTTTTAACAAATGCCTATCTCAATATTTCTACCAAATGCATTTCGGGAAAATACGACGTCCCGGGGAGGGGGTGGCTTTCCTCCGATCATTTTGACTCTTAAAAAGGCCACTAGAACTTATGATTGCCAATCCAATGAGAGTAGAGGTGACCCTAAAGCCCCCATGTGGCACCCCTGCTGCCACCTATAACTTTTTTTTACATAATTCATGGATGATTATGGGTGTCGGTCGATTTATTTGATGTTTTTTATGGATTTTGTCAGTGAGAATTTTAAAAACAGGAATTTTGTCACATTTTTGTATGGTTTTATGGACTTTGTCAGTGAGAATTTGAAAAAACTAGATGTTTTATGGTTTTTGTCAGTGAGAATCTGAAAAACAGGAATTTTGTCACATTTATGTATGGTTTTATGGTTTTTGTCAGTGAGAATGAAAAAACAGGAACTTTCTCACTTTCATGGATGTCAACAGCAATTTATGTATGTTTCATGGTTTTTGTCAGTGAGAATGGAAAAACAGTATTTTTATCACTTTGCTGTCAGTCATTAATCAAATTGTTTCCGGGCAAAGTTTAGTAGTGTCTGACTGGTACTGCCCCAAGAATATATCCAAGTCATTAATGTGATGGCCTCAGGAACAGTTCTACTTGTCGAACTCCAACGGATATCAACAACCAAAGGCCTGGGACACACTTAGGCAAGAAACATCTTAGCTATGACTTGTTTTAGCGTACGAAAAGGTTTCCTATTAATTGGAAATGCGTTAGCACAGAGATGCCAATAACAAAGGAACACGCTGAATTTGCGTTTAGGGATTATTTGGGCGAAACCGTTTTAGACAGGTTATGGAACTATTTCAGCGAAACAGATAGAGACATTTTAAAAGAAGATTTTTGAAGAGATTTTAGAAGAGAATTTAAAGGTGAAACTCTGTGGTCGTTATAATACACAAGTTTCATTTGAACAGTGTTGTGAGGTCCTCTAACCCAACCCCAAAGGGTTCCAATCCTCCTACCCCAACCCCGAAGGAAGCCCCCGGTCCTCAAAGGCCCCCCAAGCTCCCAAAGGCCCTCCACCGGTCCCCAAATGTCCCCCAGGCCCCCAACTGCCCCCCGGACACTCAAAGGTCCCCCAAGCTCCCAAAGGGCCACCGGCGCCCCCAAAGGCCCACCCCAGGCCCTCAACGGCCATCCCCGGGCCCCCCAAAGGCCCATCGAGTTCCCAAAAGACCAACAGGGTCCCAAAGGCCCTCCACCGGTCCACAAATGTCCCCAGGCTCCCAACTGGCCCCCGGACCCCCAAAGGCCCTCCCCCGGCCCCCAAAGGTCCCACCGGGCTCCCAAAGGACCACCGACCCTCAAGGGACCCACAGACCCTCAAAGGCTCTCCCCGAGCACCCGTCTTTCGTTGATGTGT
>NC_142795.1:58168522-58217839 GCF_049724085.1 Artemia sp. Qi Xiang Cuo | reverse complement strand
GGCACCTCCAGACATCGAACCTGTTGGCTTTGCTATCCTAGCGGAAAAAATTGGAAAAAAATCACAAAGATGTGCCATTTTACTGTTCATCTTGGAGCAGATGGCACTGTCAATAGCATAACGGTGAATGATCGGTAATAAGACTTTTAAGATACAGCTGCAATTGTTTCGCGTGATGATAAAAATGGAAATAGAGAGGTAAGTTTTTATAGATACATTTAATGTAATATTCTGGGCATAAACAAAACGAACTTAAATATGCTTCCTCTACATAAGATTGACGTAACTCTAGGTGTTCTTTGGTTATGACTCTTTTCTTCTGTTCTTAGGGGCACCTCCGGACAATTTTTTGGGGCAGGTTTGGACACATAATCCGGGGCCCCGATGATTTGAGCAACAATTTGGGTATTTTTTTTCTTTCATTTTTAAAAGGAAAGGAAGGATTGATGATATAATTAGATGTATGAAAGAAGCTGAAAAAATTGCAGTTCCCGAAGAGCGTATTCATGTTAAAACGCGAAAATCTATATGGGCTGCCGATCCTGAATTAAAGAATTATAAAAATAAGGCAAAACTTTGGTTGCGAATTTGGGTTGATTGTGGTAGACCTGCGTCAGGGTCTGTTGCGGATATAAAGCAGAAAACAAAGAATGAATATAAAAAGTACCTTAAATCCATTCGTTATAAGGGTATGGAATTTCCAACATCTAAGAATGATTGGTCTAAATTGATTAATTCTGAGAAGCTGGATAAAAGTGATCTTCATAAAAGTGATTCGATTTGGTTCAGCTTGGTATGATTATTATTCGTCAGATGGCTTAAAATTAACTTTTTCGTGCAGTCACATTATTCTCGGTTACTTTCTAAATTCTTCCGCACTTCGCTTCATCAGGGGCCATATTATTCCAGTATCAGTAGCTGCTGTTGAAAGTGCAATTAAGCAACTGAAATCTTCATCCGTTGATATTGATGAAATGTATTTTAAATAATATAAATCCAAAGTGTGTTGTTCTTTTATTTCATTTGCAGTTGTTGTTCCAAAATGTGTTTAACATCTTCGCTGGTTCCGGATAGCTTTCTTTGTGGAACTGTCACCTCAATATTAAAACGAGGAAAACTCCCTTCTCATTGTTCATCTTATCGCCCTATAACCACTGCGTGTAACTTGAGTAAAATCCTCGAATATATTTTACTTCCTCATTTAAATGAAAATATAAATTTCGGATCGAATCAATTTGGGTTTCAATCTGGTATTGGTTGTCTTTGCACGTGTTCTTTCTTCCGCCCTTAAGAATAGCGCGGCTGAGGGTCTGTCACTTTATATGTGCGCTGGACCTTTCTAAAGCTTTTGACAGTGTAGTCCATAGTCAAGCTTTTTCTCCTTTTTTAATAATGGTGTAAATCTTTCAGTTATTTTTCTTCTTCGTTTTTGGTATGAGAATTCTTTCCTCCGAATTAATAAATCTGGACCTCCGTTTGTCCGTATGCGTCACAGTGTGAAACAGGGAGGGGTTTATACCTAGTATATTCAAAATGTGTATTTCTGGTATATTAGATGAAATTAGATCAAAATATTTCATTGGACTTTCAGATGTTTCTTATCTTGCTTATGCGGATGATCTTCTACTTTTATGTAAAACTAGCAAAGGTCTCTCTTTTATGGTCTCAAAAGTTTCACGTTTATTTTCTAAAATTGGTCTTTCTCTTAATGTTGAGAAATGCGAGTTTCTAGTTTTTAATGGTCCGACTTCCTCTAATGTTCCCTTGGTTGTCGCGGTTTCTATACCCTCTGTTTCCGCCTTTCGGTGGTTGGAGTATGTATTTACTAATTCAATTTCACAGCTGCGGCAGTGCTTTTATTCGTGATGTTCAAAAGAAAATTCAAATGGGATATTCTAAGATTGTTGCCAATCGAGGAAGTATAATAGACGTGCATTGGGTAGGCTATATTCTACATTCTGTGATCATTCTGTCCTTTATCTTTCTGGTCTTTATCCCCTTCTTAAGAAAAAAAGATGTTAAGCAGATCGGTCTTTTTACTTCAGATATTGTAAATTTTACTTTATCTCCCCCTGGCATAGTAATGGTAAGATAACTCGTAAGTTTGAAGTCCCTGATATAACAGCAAAGTTGGCCGTGCTGCATGGAAGGCTGTCGGATTCAGCTTTTTGTCGTTTTTTCGCCTCATCATCCTTTGAATTTGGCTCTACTGGATAATTTTCATTGTAGTGTCATATAACTTTGTTTTCTCTTTTGTCTTTTTTTTTTTTCCTTGTGTTACTCCACAAGTGTCATAACTTGTTATGACGCGGGTTAAAAATAAGTGTGTGTATAGCACCTAGTAAGTGCTTAATAACTGAGTTTTACTGAAGGCAGCATTTTTTCTTTCCAGAAATGGTGCGAAATTATATCCCTACTAAGTCCGAGCCAAACGAAGAAGCTATCAAACAAGGGCTAAAAGCCATACAAGATGGAGATTCGGTCAGAAAAGCGGCCAAGACCCATGGAATAGCTGCTTCAACATTATTTGATCGCTTGAAGAAGTCAAAATCAGCCAACGAGACTAGTGTGGATGAAGGAATAGCCAGATCAGCCAATTTGAAACGAGGAAAGTATTCCACCCGTCAGGTTTTCACTGACGATCAAGAGGAAAAACTTAAGACTTACCTTCTTCGTTCCTGCGAACTTCACTATGGTTGAAGCAACAACTCAGAAGCTGGCATATCAATATGCGGTAGAGATGAGGGTCTCTTATCCCAAGAACTGGGATGAAAAGGGTATTATGCCCACCATGACTGGTCATATGGATTTATGACGTCATCAGAGCTGAGTCTTCGGAAACCTGAGAACACCAGCCTGGCCAGGGCTTCAGGATTCAATCCCTTCAATGTAAAACTCGTTCATGAATAATCTTGAAGCTTTATACAATCGGCACCATACACCTGAACGAGTGTACAACCTAGACGAAACCAGGTAACAACTGTCATGGATAGCCCTAAGTGTCATAGCGAAATCTGGTATAAAGCAAGTGGGCAAGGCCGTTGCTGCTGAGCGGGGGGAATTCAGATTCTGATCATATTTGCATCATTCGTACCATCGGGAACACCGTCCCCCCAGCGTTTGTGTTCCCACGCGTGCACTTCAGAGAACACATGCTCCATGGAGCACCACCTGGTAGCCTTGGGTTAGCTTTCCAGTCTGGTTGGATGACTGGACCGAACTTCTTAGAAGTTATGAAGCACTTCGTCAAGCACACTCGATGCGACAAGGAGAATCCGGTGTTGCTCATCCTCGATAACCATGAAAGCCATGTTTATTTGGAGGCAGTTCTATATGCAAAGAGAATAGATGTTTCTTCTCACACATTTCCGCCACACTGCCCCAGCCACAAAGAGCTGGCCCTTAGATATATCTGTCTATGGCCCGTTCAGAAGTATCCTCTGAGGGCTAAGTTCGGCGAGTGGCAAACAAACCATCCACGAAGATTTCAAATAACTCACCGCAAACCTGGTGAATCAGCTTATCCCTAGCGTTTTACTCCGAACAACATCACATCGGGCTTTTCAAAACCAGGAATATGGCCATTCTCAAGATCAGCGTTCACTGATGCAGACTTCATCGCCGCTAAGGTCTCAGACAGACCAAACACCGCTGGAGAAGTAACTGATAGGGTAGAGTCTAGGAATACTTTGGAAGCAGTTGCTGACCCTGTCCTGAATTCCTCGGCCTTAGAGCAACCACCAGGGCCCCCAAACATGATGTCAATCCAGAAGACATTTTTTCCATTCCCGAAGGCTAAACCAAGAAAGCTAACTGTGAATAGGGCTCGAGTTGGCAGAAACAAGGAAATTTTAACAGTTATGAGAAAGAAGATCTGGAGAAAAGAGCACAAGCAAAAGTCAGCAAAGAAGACTGGTAGGAAAAGAGTAAAACTGGCAAAGAGCAAGGAGCAAGAGTTGTCAACGATAAAGAACCTTCACCAGCAAAATCTCTTTCCATGACTCTTCAGATGAAAGCCTCCATGCAGGGTCAGACTGTGAAATACCTGAAACTGAAAGTGAAGTTTCATTCATTTCAGAAGAGATCAAAGGAGTTGACGAATTTGTGCTAGTGAGGTTTCAGCTTAAGAAAGATTTTGTTCTTTATGCAGCAAAGATCTTGGAGACTGATATTATGAACAGAGAGTTTCCAGGTTTCTTTTCTACGGAGAAGAAGACTCTGATCGATTTCACTTTCCTGATATTGAAGACAAGGCATCGGTGTCGTTTGAAGATGTCGTGAAAGAAGCTGGAGGTGACTCATTACGGTGGAACTGCTCAGGTCCAAGCTACTTATGTTTTTGCAGGTCTTTGGTTGGATCATATCCGCTGAGTGATTTAAGTTTGACTTTAAACCTTTTTCTTTTCTATTTACTTTTGTATCTTCTATCTGAGAATACAGTATCTGAAAGCATGTCTGGGCCACACACACCTGTGCAAAGCTGCCCCTATATAGGGCAGTTTCAATTTTGTGGACCCAGGGAAAACGTCAACTACTTAGCAGCGCTTGCATATTTTCGCTTTAACTCTGTCCAGGCTCTGTCCAAGTGGCTAAGCTATGCTGGTGCCAAGTAAGTCCCGATAGCGCTTGCTAAGCCGAAGCAGGTAACTTTGATTAACTAATGACATGCCATCACAAACATTTCGGTTGGGCCGGTGCACCGACATCATGGTTGAAGACGGTGGGAGCTGGGAACTTCTGGCACGGAATTGATTTTTGAGATTGTTCGTGGAACTAAGACGCAAATATAATAAGAATATCCACTATTTTAAGGTATTTGCAAAATTTTGGATTCCCTCACAGTATTTTTAATTTACTTGTCTACTTCGGAAGTATAACGATCTTTCACTCGTTTATATGCTCTTCGCTAGTCATCAGTGCTAGACATACTGAAGAATACAATAAAGACACTGAAGATTACAAGAGGTAAAATATACCTCTTTCATAACAGGGCAATTCTCTGCTTAGAACTGAAATCCCTTGTATCTTCTGCCATTATAAAAAAAAAGAACAAAATAGTGAAAAAAAAAACTAAATTTAAACTTTAAATACAGTTGTCAAATTGACCTTTTTTTTCAATATTCCAATTAAACAAAATACAATGAATCCGTTCAAATAAAGATTTTATCATTAGTGAATCTGATCAAATAGTTCGTGATAACAAACAGTAATTAAATAGCGACTCTGGCCAAATTAACCAAAACACAAAACGGAATTTTGATGACAATTGGCGGATCAACAAAATGACTCTTTATGCTGATTCTAAAAACAGGCACTTGTTCAATATTAATACAAAAAAATTTCTTCCACAAAATGAGTTTTTCGAAAAAAAGTATAGAAATTTATTGAACAAAAAATAAGCAAAGACAAAATAAAATAATCTACCAAGGGTGAAACTTCCATAAATCAGTATCGATAAATAAATGAAAACCACACGAACATGAATTACAATAAATTAACGAGACGAACTCAAAATAAGCAGAAATTAACATGAGTTGGGCGCAAAACCCCTGTGCCTTCCCAAGGCCTGAACATAATTTGAACTTTACTGAAAAAAATATCAATGTTTTTACTTTTATAACTTTAATAAATCAAATAAAATATTAACATTTTGATTACTAAATATAAGTATATGTATATTAAACTGACAATGCACATTCATTTGTATTTTTACAGTAGAGTGCAAACTTTATTCATGCTTGGGAAGGCATAGGGGTTTTGCGCCCAAATTATGTTAATTTCTGCTCGTTTTGAGTTTGACTCGGTTAATTATTGTAATTTCTGTTCTTTTTGGGTTTCATTTATTTATCGATGCTGATTTGTGTTAGTTTCACGCTTGGTAGATTATTTGATTTTTTTTTTGCTCATTTTTGTTTAATGGAGTTCTTTACTTTTCTTTGAAAAACTTATTTTGTGGAAAAAGTTTTTTCAATTAACTTCAGTTCGTTTTATATTGACATAGTCTTTTCAGGGAAAAAGAAAATAATACTTTAAATCTTTTCGTTTTTTAAGACTTTATAGTTTGGCCTGCTATTTGTATGCTGGAGAAAAATTGTCAGCAATTTTTAATAGCATACTACCTTTTAAAAATCTGAACACAAATAGTACTGTTTAATTTGGTTTCATACCTCCTTTAGTTGACCTGAAATGAAAATTTGATACCATTCGCAAAAAAAAAATCTGTTTACTTTCTTTGATAGCTTGGAAACACTTACGCTATTTTGATTTGGTTAAATTTCAAGAGCAGAAGTAGCCGCGAAAGTTTGAACATAATACCCTCAGTCGTTCTTGGGATACTGCTGACATGCCTTATTGGGAATTAGCATTATCACAGTGCATTTTGATTTAATCTTAAGGCAACATTTAGTTTTTAAACATAATGGGCAAATGGGAAGAAGGGCGTGGGAGGGTGGAAGTGGAAGGGGGATTAGTTGACCTCCAATCACTTTCTACTATTAAAAAGGGCAATAAACCTTTCTATTTTCAATCGAATGAGCCCTTTTCGAAGTTCCCACGACAACTCCTTCGATATGAAGTGCCCTGGTATCAGAGGCAACGCTGTAGCGTTGCCTATAGTAAATGCCAAACAGATCCAATGTTTTTTTTTTTGTTTTTTTTCCAGAGGCACTTTATATGACAGGAGTCGTCGTATAAACTTCAAGAGGGGCTCATTTGATTGGAAATTAAGAGTTACAGTGCACTTTTTAATAGTAGAAAGTGATCGGAGGGTAACTAGCCCCCCCTCCCACCCATCATTCCCCCAAACACATCCAACCCAAAATTTGGGATAGGCGTTTTGTTCAGCGTTATTGATTTCCAGATAGAAAATATATTTTTGAGGAGGATACCCCCCCCCCCAAAAAAAAACCCTCAGGGCAAGGGTTTTAAATGATGCCCTGGGGGCATAAAAGGTTTTTATAGAAGGCGTTGTCGTAGAAACTTCAAAATAGGTTCATTCAATTGGAAATTAAAAGGGCTAGTGCCCTTTTTAATAGTCGAAAATGATTGGAGTGTAACTAGCCGGCCTCCCCCGCCCCCCCCCCCATCATTTCCCCAAACAAATCCCATCAAAATTTTCAGATAGCCATTTTGTTCAGCATAGTTGATTTCCAGATAGAAAATATATTTTTGAGGTCGACACTCCCCCACAACCCTCAGGGCAAGGGTTTTAAGTTATGCCCTTGGGGCATATAAGGTATTCATAGAAGGTGTTTTCATAGAAACTTCAAAGCAGGCGTATTCGACTGGAAATTAAATGGCTATTGCCCTTTTTAATTGTCCAAAATGATTGGAGGGCCCCTAGTCCCCCCCCCACCCCCCGCCGGTCCCCAGACACCTCCCGTAAAAAGTTCGAGAGAGCCATTTTGTTCAGCGTAGTTGATTCCCATATAGAAAATACATTTTTGAGGAGGATACTCCCCCACTACCCAATAAGATTTTTATAGAAGGCGTTGTTGTGGAAACTTCAAAACAAGCTCATTCGACTGGAAATTAAAGGGCTAGTGCCCTTTTAAATAGCCGAAAGTGATTGGAGTGTAACTAGCCCCTCTCCCCCCCTCACGCCCATCATTTCCCCAAACACATCCAATCAAAATTTTCAGATAGCCATTTTGTTCAGCGTAGTTGATTTCCAGATAGAAACTACCTTTTTGAGGAGTAAATTCCCCCGCAACCTTCGGGGCACGGGTTTTAAGCTGTGCCCTGGGGGCATATAAGGTTTTTTTTATAGAACTGTTTGTCGTAGCAACTTCAAAAAAGACTCATTCGACTGGAAATTCAAAGAGCTATTGCCCTTTTTAATAGTCGACAATGATTGGAGTGCAAGTAGCCCCCCCCCACGCCCATCATTTCCCCAAACACATCAAATCAAAATTCTGAGATAGCCATTTTGTTCAGCGGAGTTGATTTCCCGATAGAAAATATGTTTTTGAGGAGGACACTCCCCCAGAACCTTCAGGACAAGGGTTTTAAGATATGCCCTGCGGGCATATAAGTTTTTATAGAAGGCGTTGTCGTAGAAACTTCAAAAAAGGTTAATTCGATTGGAAATTCAAAGGGCTAGTGCCCTTTTTAATAGTCAAAAGTGATTGGAGGGCAACTAGCCCCCCTCCATACGCCCATCATTCCCCTAAACACATCCAATCAAAATTTTGAGATAGCCATTTTTGTTCAGCGTAGTTGATTTCCAGATTGAAAATATATTTTTGAGGAGGACACTCCCCCACAACCCTCAGGGCAAAGGTTTTAAGTTATGCCCTGGGGGCATTTAAGTTTTCTATAAAAGGCGTTGTCGTAGAAACTTCAAAACAGGCTCATTCGATTGGAAATTAAAGGGCTAGTGCCCTTTTTAATAGTCGAAAGTGATTGGAGGGCAGCTAGCCCCCCCCCCCGACACCAATAATTTCCACGAACACATCCAATCAAACCTTTGAGATAGTCATTTTTTTCAGTGTAGCTGATTTCCAGATAGAAAATATGTTTCTGAGGACGACTCTCCCCCAAAACCTTCAGGGCACGGGTTTTAAGATCTGCCCTGGGGGCATATAAGGTTTTTATAGAAGGCGTTGTCGTAGAAACTTCTAAAAATTCTCATTCCATTTGAAATTCAATAGTATTGTGCCCTTTTTAATATTCTATAATGATTTGTGGGTAACTAATCCCCCCTCTACGCCCATCAGTCACACGAACACATCAAATAACCATTTTGAGCAAAGCGTTTGGTTTAGTGTAGTTTTTTTTCTGACAGAAAATTGGCTTGTGAGGAGGACACTCCCCCACGACCCTAAGCACGAGTTTTAAGTTCTGACCTAGGGGTATATAAGGTTTTTATAGAAGACGTTGTCGTAGAAAACTTCAAAACAGGCACATTCAATTAGAATTTCTAAGGGCTAGTGCCCTTTTTAATAGTCGAAAGTGATTTGAGGGCAACTAGCCCCTCCATGCTCATCCGTTCCCAAAACACACACAATCAAAATTTTGAGATCGTTATTTTATTAAACTTGCTTGATTTCCAAATAGAAAATAGGTTTTTAAGGAGGATAATCCCCCACACCCCTCGGGTCATGGGTTTTAAGTTATGTCCTGGGTGCATATAACGTTTCTGTAGAAGGCGGTTTCGTAGAAACTTCAAAAAAGGCTCATTCGATTTGAAAGTCCGAGGGCGGGTGCCCTTTTTAAGAGTCGAAAGTGATTGGAGGGCAACTAACCCCCCTCACGCCCACTTTTTCCCCAAACACATCCGATCAAAAATTTAAGAAAGCCATGTTATTAAACGTAGTTTTAAGTTCTGGAAATTAGGTCTTTGAGGATTAGAACTCCCCCAAAGCCCTCAGGGCAAGGGTTGTAATTTAAGGATTCTCCGAATCCTTCATATTATTTCTTATGGAAGGATACTCGTATAAACTTTAGAGAGGGCTCGTTTGATTGAACATTGAAAGTTATTGTTCACTTTTTAAGAGTCAAAAGAAATTGAAGGGCAAATAGCCCCTCTCCTTCTTCCACGCCCTAAATGCATCAGATAAAAATTTAGAGATAGAAATTTTGTTGAAATAGTTAAAAGTTCTGATAACAAAAACTCCGCTGTCGACACAGCCCACCCGGGCCCAGGCGGCGGCGTTGTTAGTTATGCCCTGGGGCATAAATTATTAACGGGGGTTTTTAACTTAGGGGACGGGGTTTTGTTTTGGGAAGAACACATAGGAAATCTATTATAATTATCCAATTATAAGGTAAAATACATACTCTGTGATAGATGCAAAATTGCTTTGGCACACAAATTCCTATTAAGGTCAATTCCAAACAGTCGTGATCCCTTTGTGTCAGTAAGTGAAATGGTCTAAACCCCCTTATTGGAGCTATTTTTTCAATCCATTCATTGTTGTCAATCGCTTTCCACAAGTTATGCAAGCTGTCTATTGTTCATATATAAGGTTTTTATCAAAGAGGTAATCGTATAGACTTTGATAAAAGCCTCATTCGATTTAAATTGAAAGTTCTAGATATGTTTTTTAAAGTCAAGAATAATTGGACAGTAAGCACCCCCCCCCATGCCAAAAAAAACTTGAAAATTTTTTCAATCTAGAACGAACAAAAATTAATTAAAAAAACCTTTACGAAAAATAAGTTTTTCAAAGAAAAGTAAAGGCTATGTTAAACTTAACCTCAGAAGATACAAATACATTTTAAAATTAAAACTAAGAACGACCAGAAATTACTAATAAAGGATAAATGAAACCCAAAACGAACAGAAATTAAATAAAAAATCATAGCAAAAAACATACCACAAGTAATAATATAAATGAATAAACAAATCTTAAAGCGAGTAATGCTTGGATTGAATATGAAAATCTAGCTTAAAACGAAACAAATATTTTGCTATTAAAGTATAAATGAAACTTAAAACCAACAGAAATTAAATAAACAATCAATGCGAACAAAACATACAATATATATTAATGTAAATGAATAAATAAATCTTAAAACGAGTGAAACTTAAATTGAATATGCCAATCAAGTTTGAATCAAGTTTGTTTTACTTCATTAGCATTAACTAAACTTGACTTCTCGCGTGGGTACCAGCAAATGCAACAGTACCGAAAAATCGTGGATTGACGCCACTGCGTATACAGAGGCTAGAAAAACTTTCACAAACCTAGTTTAGGCTGCAGATAGATTCCTGGATGTAATCATTCACCCTACCTCAATAACTTTCGAAGATAGCTTACCGAAAAGCCCCTAAAGTAGAGTTTTATTAAAAATATTCTCAAGTTTCACACAGCCACAAAATTTCTAATGTTCCAAAGCACTGATTGAGTACTATAGCCTGTTAAGAATACATACCTGAGTATTCCACTCCATGCGTTCTTTTCAACTCCGAACAAATTGATTTCCATGCAGTTAGTTTTATGAATCTGTTGAAATGATCATAATGTTTTCTGTCATATAGACATGGGTGTACCTCCACCAGTTTAACCATTGTATATTCAAAAGTCTTCATTTTTGAACACAAAGAGCAAACGACTGGTAATTGTACTTGCGTAGCGGCTCTGTCTCCAGACGCATCAACTGCGCAAAGCCTGCGCGTTAAAGGGAAGAAAAATGCCGTTAGCAAGAAATAACGTAATCAGTCTGGCAAAGAATCAATTTTCTCACTTCGTTATGAAAATACAACGTACAAAAAGTACAAGAATAAGGTACAAGGTAAAAGTACAAAAATAAAGGTATCCTTTCAAATCTAGATGGGAGCAAAAAAACTTAGGTTGGGCAATTTCTTCCCCCTACCCTTTCCCAATTGACGCCAAATTTACTTACTTGAAGTAAGCAAAATAACACAATTAAGCCATGTTTCTTATAGCGAGAGAACTGTTTTTCATGCTTGATTCCACCCTGTATGTGATTAAATAAAAAAAAAAGTAAGGAGCGACATTACAACTTAAAACGAACAGAAATTATTCCGTATATGAAAGGAGTTGTCCCATCCTCAATGCCTCGCTCTTTACGATAAAGTTTTTTATTGTTTTAAAAAATAAAGTTGTGAGAAAGTCAAACTTTAGCGTAAACAGCGAGGTGTTGAGGAGGGGGCAACCCCTTTCATATACGTAATAATTTCTGTTAGTTTTAAGTTTTAATGTCGCTCCTTACTTTCAGTTAAAAAAAAAACTTGTTTTTTTATTTAATTTCTGAACGTTTTGAAGTAATGCAGCTTTGATTTTGGCTCATCGTACAAGAATAATTAAAAAGAAATTCGCATATTAATTTTCCTTTTTTTGGCTAAATGGCTTTCTCGAAATTTTGTTCTGACGTAACTTACGAACAAACTTACGTGACGAATTCTTATATTCGTATGTTTTTATTATGTATATTAGGGAGTTCGCCCCCTAGTCAATACCTCGCTCTTTACGCTAAAGTTCGAAATTTGTTCGAATCACAAAGGCCGGTTAATTAGAGTAGATATCTGTTTTGAAAGTACTTAAAAAACTTTAGCGTAAAGAGCGAGGTATTGACTAGGGGGTGAACCCCCTCATATATGTTATCATTTTTGTTCGTTTTAAGTTTTAATGTTGCTCCTTACTTTCAGTTGAAAAAAAAACTTGTTTTTTTATTTAATTTCTGATCGTTTTTTAAATAATGCTGGGAAATCCGGCGCCCCCTTCATAGGAATATCCCTTCCCCCAAGGAAACAACCTCCATGGAAAGATTCTTCCCCGTAACCCCTGCTCCGACCCCCCCCCCCTCCCACCAGAAAAAAAATCCTCCTAAAACGCCTGTATACTTCCCAATAACCAAAATTATTTGTGAACAATGGACAAAGTTTATAACTTGCACCCCTTCCCCCAGGAACTTTGGGGGATTATGTCATCCTCAAAGACATATTAATCAGATTTTCGACTATGCTGAACAAAAAGGCTTTCTCAAAATTTTGATTGGGTGACTTTGGGGAAAAAATAAGCGTGGGAGGGGGCCAAGTCGCCCTCCAATTTTTTTGTCACTTAAAAAGGGCACTAGAATTCTTAGTTTCCTTTGAAATGAGCCCTCTTACCACATTCTAGGACTACTGAATCGATACGATCACCCCTGGGAAAATAAAAAAAAAAAAACAAAAAAATAAATAAACACGCATCCGTGATCTTTCTTCTGGCAGAAAATACAAAATTCCACATTTTTGCAGATTGGAGCTTGAAACTTCTATAGTCGAGTTCTTGGATACGCTGAATTTGATGGTGTGATTTTCATTAAAGTTCTGTGACTTTTATAGGTTGTATCGCCCTTTTTCGAAAATCAGGCAAATATTCTCAGGCGCGTAACTTTTGATGGGTAAGACTAAACTTCATGAAACTTATATATTTGAAATCATCATTGAAATCTAATTCTTTTGATGTATCTATTGGTATCAATATTCCGTTTTTTAGAGTTTTGGTTACTATTGAGCCGGGTCGCTCCTTACTTACAGTTCGTTACCATGAACTGTTTGAAATGTCAAATGGAAACGCGGGTTTTTACGAAACTGCTTAAGGAGCTATTAAACTTGGTTTTAATAGAGATAAGCCAGGTTCATTCACAGGGTACTTGGGCCCTACCCCCACTCCTTGAAGTTTCGAGATTTTTATGATATAAGTAAAACTTTCATTCTAGTATGCAGAAAGTACTAATCAGCAGAACTTTTTTGATTTATCTATTTACAGGAGTGAATCTCCAGAATTTTTATTGGGGGGGGGGGGCAAGAAGGGTCCATATCTGGATATTCAAAGGGCATGGGATGTATAATATCTTCTTTCTCCACAGTATTGGGGGGTAACTGCCCTCCTTGCCACCCTGAAACAACACCCATGTCTATTTAGAACAATCATGAAGGTAGGCTCAGGAAAGTAGTCAGAAAATAAATCATAAGTAGCATACTATATTCAATCAGTAGATCTAACAAAACCTTAAGTGAAGCATATCTTCAACTTAATAGTGAAGATCTGGAGTCTAAGAGGGCGGCACCCCCGCCCTCATTTTCAGGAAAACCAAAAAGAGTTTTCACTTTTGTTCTTTTCTAAACAAAGCCTTATTCAGACTATACAGTAGCGTATAGCACACAGAGCCGTTTTTAGGGATGGTGATACTTGATGCAAATTTAATTACAGTGCCCCCTTCCAACTCAAATATACGCAAAAACAGCCGAATAAAAGTAAAAAAAAATATAAAAGTGGGCAATCCCTCTGCCGTGGCGCCCCCCAGCTGTGGTGTATAAGACAGCTGACCCGGTTGCCTCCCCCCTTTTGAACGGCTCTGACAACGCTCAGCCACATACCCAAAATTGACACCCAGCTGCAATGGGAGTAGTAAGGACATATAAGATTGAAAACCTACACGCAAACCTACGCCTGAGGCATGGATATGTGTGTAGGTTTTCAATGCATTGGGTTACCAGGGTCATTTGCCTATTACAATGAACGATACTTACCTTACCAGACGGGTTTTCTGAGAGGAACGAGTATAACTTGATTGGTGATTAGGATTTGAATAAAAGGAATTGCATAATTTTAACAAGAATTTTTGTAAAAAGGTAATTACTTCTTTAGTTTACGAGATTTGCGAATTTTTTGCGAAAAGATATTTACGTAAAGGTATTGCGATGGTTAAGAATGCCTCACGGGTAATTAAAGAATGAGATGCTTGCATCAACAATACAAAGAATAAGCTCAGATACTTAATAGATTTGATGCTTACAAGAAACATTGTTAGAAAGTATTCAATAGCTTAATTGAAAAGTAACGATAGAATGACATTGTGACTTGACCTAGCTTTACCTCGCCGATGTGGTCTGTATAATACATAAGTAACGTTTGAAAAGTATTGTCAATTTAAAAAGAAGCAATCGGAGATAGCGATTGGATAATTTTAACAAGAAATGACCGAAAAGTGTTTTGGAGGAGATGGAATGAATGGGTATTGTATAATACACAAGTGATGATTTGCACAGTGTTGTCAATTTTAAATAGTTTAGAAATAAAAAATTAACAAGAAATGGCTGAAAAGTGTTTTGAGGGAGTTGAGTTGCACGAGGGTTCACTTGCACGAGGGTTCAGTTACATACGGATTCAGTTACACGGGGATTAGTTAAATGGGGTCGAGTAGCACGGAGGTTCAGTTGTACTGGGTTTCGGTTATACATGGGTTCAGTTACATGGGGGGGGGGTTCAGTTGCACGGGGGTATCTGCTATAAAAAACACTTCATTCTAAACAAATACGAACATTTTGAAAAGCAGACAAAAAATTGGACACCATAATCAGAATTATTTAGCATTTGCAAAAAGGGGTAATTAGTGATTGGAAAATTTTTTAATGCTTTTACAATCGGAGATGTTTGATTAACCTTTGCAAAAAAAAAAGGGGTAATGGGATTTGCGAATTGGAGGTAATAATTTATTTTAGTAAAGTAATTATTTATTTTAGTAAAGTAATAATTTATTTTAGTAAAGTAATAATTTATTTTAGTAAAGTAATAATTTATTTTAGTAAAGTAATAATTTATTTTAGTAAAGTAATAATTTATTTTAGTAAAGTAATAATTTATTTTAGTAAAGTAATAATTTATTTTAGTAAAGTAATAATTTATTTTAGTAAAGTAATTATTTATTTTAGAAAAGTAATAATTTATTTTAGCAAAGTAATTATTTATTTTAGTAGAGTAATTATTTATTTTAGTAAAGTAATAATTTATTTTAGTAAAGTAATTATTCATTTTAGTAAAGTAATAATTTATTTTAGTAAAGTAATAATTTATTTTAGTAAACTAATAATTTATTTTAGTAAAGTAATTATTTATTTTAGTAGAGTAATTATTTATTTTAGTAAAGTAATAATTTATTTTAGTAAAGTAATAATTTATTTTAGTAAAGTAATAAATTATTTTAGTAAAGTAATAATTTATTTTAGTAAAGTAATAAATAATTTATTTTAGTAAAGTAATAAATTATTTTGTAAGGCGTTGAGGAGGGGGCAGTCCCTTTCATATAGGGAATAATTTCTGTTCGTTTTAATGTCGCTCCATACTTTCAGTTTAAAAAACTTGTTTATTTGATTTAATTTCTGATCGTTTTTAGTTAATGCAGCTTTTATTTGCATAAAAAATTTTTATTTTAGTAAAGTAATAATTTATTTTAGCAAAGTAATTATTTATTTTAGTAGAGTAATTATTTATTTTAGTAAAGTAATAATTTATTTTAGTAAAGTAATTATTCATTTTAGTAAAGTAATAATTTATTCTAGTAAAGTAATAATTTATTTTAGTAAACTAATAATTTATTTTAGTAAAGTAATAATTTATTTTAGTAAAGTAATTATTTATTTTAGTAGAGTAATTATTTATTTTAGTAAAGTGATAATTTATTTTAGTAAAGTAATAATTTATTTTAGTAAAGTAATAAATTATTTTAGTAAAGTAATAATTTATTTTAGTAAAGTAATAATTTATTTTAGTAAAGTAATAAATTATTTTAGTAAGGCGTTGAGGAGGGGCAGTCCCTTTCATATAGGGAATAATTTCTGTTCGTTTTAATGTCGCTCCATACTTTCAGTTTAAAAAACTTGTTTTTTTTATTTAATTTCTGATCGTTTTCTAGTTAATGCAGCTTTTATTTGCATAAAAATTTTACTTTCCCTTTGCTAAATGGATGTCTTTACAAATTAATTTACATAACTAACTTCTATATTCGACTATTTTTCTTCTGGCAAAAAATACAAAGTTGCAGATTTTATTTCTGTTCGTTTTAATGTCGCTCCATACTTTCAGTTTAAAAACTTGTTTTTCTTTTATTTAATTTCTGATCGTTTTTTAGTTAATGCAGCTTTTATTTGCATAAAAATTTTACTTTTCTTTTGCTAGATGGACGTCTTTACAAATTAACCTACGTGACTAACTGCTATATTCGTCTATTTTTCTTTTGGCAAAAAATACAAAGTTGCGGATTTTTGAAGATATGAGCTTTTTTTTTCTTGCACTTTTAACTGTCTAACAGCTCAATGCTGTCTAAACACTGCGGGAAACTTCCTAAGAAGAGTTTTTGATGCAAAACGTCACCTATGAAAAGATTCTTTTAAAAGAAACCCTTCAAATTGAAAAAAGAAACCATAAGCAAATAATCTTAACAAAGTTTAATATCTTCCAAAAGAAACTTAAAAAGTAAACAAATTCAACCCATTTCTCAATGGCAAATTCCTACGATATTTTTGGGTATATAAAAAATATAATTTCCCATTCATGCTAAACTTTGATTGAACAAATATTAGGCAAATCTACTTCACTTATGCAAGTAGAATTATCTGGCAAGATTTCTGTTTCAAGAGGTTTATCCGATATTGGAATGCAGTTTTTAGAATGTGCCATTGAAGATGTATCGCTTGTGGAACTTATTTTTAGCCTCAGCTTCTTTACTGGGCTTCTGTCTTCTTCATTACCACCTGTCTTTCCTTTTTCAACCGACCACTTCGTTTCCGTAGCCTCAGAGTTTCTAAGTTTTCTTTTCAGCTTTTGCCCTGATGCCAGCAGAGCACAGGACTTTAACTCAATTTCTGTTAGTTTGTTTATCACTACTGTAGAGGACTTCAATTGTCTCCGAATTCCAGGTATTTCAGCGAGGCTAATGAAACATCTTTCTGTCATTTTGTATTTCCTGAAATGGAAATTAAATTTAAGTTAATAAAGATTGTTAACTTTAATTATTTATTTTAGTAAAGTAATAATTCATTTTAGTAAAGTAATTATTAATTTTAGTAAAGTAATAATTTATTTTAGTAAAGTAATAATTTATTTTAGTAAAGTAATAATTTATTTTAGTATAGTAATAATTTATTTTAGTAAAGTAATAATTTATTTTAGTAAAGCAATAATTTATTTTAGTAAAGTAATAATTTATTTTAGTAAAGTAATAATTTATTTTAGTATAGTAATAATTTATTTTAGTAAAGTAATAATTTATTTTAGTAAAGTAATAATTTATTTTAGTAAAGTAATAATTTATTTTAGTAAAGTAATAATTTATTTTAGTAAACTAATAATTTATTTTAGTAAAGTAATAATTTATTTTAGTAAAGTAATAATTTATTTTAGTAAAGTAATAATTTATTTTAGTAAAGTAATTATTTATTTTAGTAAAGTAATAATTTATTTTAGTAAAGTAATAATTTATTTTAGTAAAGTAATAATTTATTTTAGTAAAGTAATTATTTATTTTTGTAAAGTAATAATTTATTTTAGTAAAGTAATAATTTATTTTAGTAAAGTAATTATTTATTTTTGTAAAGTAATAATTTATTTTAGTAAAGTAATAATTTATTTTAGTAAAGTAATAATTTATTTTAGTATAGTAATAATTTATTTTAGTAAAGTAATAATTTATTTTAGTAAAGTAATAATTTATTTTAGTAAAGTAATAATTTATTTTAGTAAAGTAATAATTTATTTTAGTAAAGTAATTATTTATTTTAGTAAAGTAATAATTTATTTTAGTAAAGTAATAATTTATTTTAGTAAAGTAATAATTTATTTTAGTAAAGTAATAATTTATTTTAGTAAAGTAATAATTTATTTTAGTAAAGTAATAATTTATTTTAGTAAAGTACTAATTTATTTTAGTAAAGTAATTATTTATTTTAGTAAAGTAATAGTTTATTTTACTAAAGTAATAATTTATTTTAGTAAAGTAATAATTTATTTTAGTAAAGTAATAATTTATTTTAGTAAAGTAATAATTTATTTTAGTAAAGTAATAATTTATTTTAGTAAAGTAATAATTTATTTTAGTAAAGTAATAATTTATTTTAGTAAAGTAATAATTTATTTTAGTAAAGTAATAATTTATTTTAGTAAAGTAGTAATTTATTTTAGTAAACTAATAATTTATTTTAGTAAAGTAATAATACCTTTTTGAACTTATATTGATAGAATGGTTATTCAAAACTGTTTAAAAATCCAAATTGAAATTACATTATATACTAAAGAAACTGAATACATTAACATCTAAAACAAGAATTTTTATTCTTATCGGATTCAAAACACCTAATATCTCAACCATGTGTGACCCACTCAAGCATATGCAACTCAAATTTCATCCTTAAAACGCTAAGATATCTATTCAAATAATTTAAAGCTTAGGATCAAAAGATATCTGATCAAGTAATTTAAAGCTTAGGATCAATTCCATTACCGTTATAAATTGCTGAAAACTAAGTTCCTAGCAGTATTATATTTAGCAAGGATCCTTTTAAACAAAAAGGCAAAATATGACTCTTCGATGTATTCATTATAATAATATAAAATATTTGAAACTTATACAAAAGGGATTCAGTTGCACGGGGGTTGAGTTAAAGGATTTTGGACACTTTTTTACTTTGAAGAACACAGGGACACTATTGAGTCAAAAAAGGCAAAAAAAAAAAAACACGCATTATACCCACTAATTCCGGTTTTTAGAGTTTCGGTTACTATTGAACCGTGGTCATTAAAAACGAAAGCCGGAGTTTTTGAAGCACGATTCACGCTATTAAAGCGTAGTATTTCTGAGTTCAGTTGAAATGTGCACCATTTTAGAAAATTCTCTTTTTTGGGGAAGCTTTTGGTTCCTTTACGTGTACGTAAAGGACTGAAATACCCTTACAGGCGTCTTCTTTTCTTCTATATATTTGCTTACTTGGTTATTCAGCGTAAGCAGCAAATTTATGGCAAATCCAGGGAAGAATTTTTTTTGAAACGCTTTCTGGGTTTCATTACAAAAGTGACGTTCCTCGCAAAAACACAAGTTGTTCCCATAAAAGGATTTTCGTTCTTAATTAGAAAAAAAACACTTTTTCCACAAAATAAGTTTTTCAAAGAAAAGTAAAGAACTCCATTAAACAAAAAATTAGCAAAAATAACATCAAATAATCTACCAATCGTGAAACTGCCAAAAATCAGCATCGATAAATAAATGAAACCCAAAATGAACAGAAATTACAATAATTAACCGAGTCAAACTCAAACCGAGCAGAAATCACTCTAATAAGTCTATCGCGTAAGGAACAACATCGTTGAATCTGAAGGTCTGATTTACATTCAGATTTATTGACTTTTTGGGGGATGTTTCTCCCTTTTTCGAAAATCAGGCCCCCTGTTTTCAAAATCCCTTTTCTTCTGAGGCTCGGAGCATTTTGGTGGATAGATATTAAACGTAATGAAATTTATATAATTACAATCTGCATAAAAATCCAATTCTTGTTAATTGTTATCAAAATTCCATTTATGTGCTTTGGTTACAATTGAGCTAACTCGCTCCTTCATTACAATTTAACACTATTAACTATTTCATAAAACTTATTGGGCTAACGTCCTATTTTTAATTAATCTTGTAGCAATCCGGAGTTTTTGAAGCACGATTCACGCTATTAAAGCTTAGTATTTCTGAGTATTATTACGAGAATCATACGGGAGAGGAATATGTATCTTGGGGATTAAAATAAATTAAAACTTCTTCTTATCAGATTCATAGAGGTTTTATCGACGTTACGTGCCTATTAACTGAAATTTAACACCTAAACGCACTTGCAAAATCATTGCACTAGTGTTTTGGATTTGCCAAGATTTAAATGTTAAGAGTGATAACATTTTTTGTGTTTGTGCTAACGAACTGTAAGTAGAGGGCGACACGACTCAATAGTAACCGAAACTCTAAAAACCAATATCCCTACTTCGGAAGTTTCAAGGTCCTATCTGCAAAAATGTGGAATTAATTTCTTCAAGTAATTGATACTTAATGAAGAAAAAGGTGAAAATTATAGGTTTTACACACACACACACACACAAAACAAAGTTCGCCCTCGCTTAGCATGCACTACCTAGTGTGCATCTTGGAGCACCACGGGATCTGTACAGTTCCAACCACATTTGGCACATTTCCACCACGCGTTGCACAGTTGTGATATGCTAGACAAAGTTCACCACGCTTGGCTGCGTATGTGTATGTGTGATCATAGGTTAGGTTAGCCTGTGTACGCGCGTGTACAGTTGAATAAAATATGCAAAGTCGACATAACTTATTTCATTTTTTAAGGTTAATTTAGACGAGGTTACATGGCGGGCCATGTAACCTCGTCTAAATTAACCTTAAAAAATGAAATAAGTTATGTCGACTTTGCATATTTTATTCAACTGTACGCGCGTGTACATAGGCTAACCTAACCTATGATCACACATACACATACGCAGCCAAGCGTGGTGAACTTTGTCTAGCATATCACAACTGTGCAACGCGTGGTGGATATGTGCCAAATGTGGTTGGAACTGTACAGATCCCGTGGTGCTCCAAGATGCACACTAGGTAGTGCATGCTAAGCGAGGGCGAACTTTGTTTTGTGTGTGTGTGTGTGTGTGTGTGTGTGTGTGTGTAAAACCTATAATTTTCACCTTTTTCTTCATTAAGTATCAATTACTTGAAGAAATTAATTCCACATTTTTGCAGATAGGAGCTTGAAACTTCCGAAGTAGGGATATTGGTTCTTAGAGTTTCGGTTACTATTGAGTCGTGTTGCTCCTTACTTACAGTTCGTTAGCACAAACACAAAAAATGTTATCACTCTTAACATTTAAATCTTGGCAAATCCAAAACACTAGTGCAGTGATTTTGCAAGTGCGTTTAGATGTTAAATTCCAATTAATAGGCACGTAACGTCAATAAAACCTCTTTGAATCTGATAAGAAGAAGTTTTAATTTCTTTTAATCCCCAAGATACAGATTCCTCTCCCGTATGATTCTCGTAATAATACTCAGAAATACTAAGCTTTAATAGCGTGAATCGTGCTTCAAAAACTTCGGTTAGCTACAGGATTAATTAAAAATAGGAGGTTAGCCCAATAAGTTTTATGAAATAGTTCATTGTGTTAAATTGTAATGAAGGAGCGACTTAGCTCAATTGTAATAAAAGCACATGAATGGAATTTTGATAACAATTAACAAGAATTGGATTGTCATGCAGATTGCAATTATATAAATTTCATTACTTTTAATATCTAGCCACCAAAATGCTCCGAGCCTCAGAAGAAAAAGGGATTTTGAAAACAGGGAGCCTGATTTTCGAAAAAGGGGGAAACACCCCCCAAAAAGTCAATAAATCTGAATGTAAATCAGACCTTCAGATTCAGCGATGTTGTTCCTTACGCGATAGACTTATTAGAGTGATTTCTGCTCGTTTTGAGTTTGACTCGGTAAATTATTGTAATTTCTGTTCATTTTGGGTTTCATTTATTTATCGATGCTGATTTGTGGCAGTTTCACAATTGGTAGATTATTTGATGTTATTTTTGCTAATTTTTTGTTTAACGGAGTTCATTACTTTTCTTTGAAAAACTTATTATGTGGAAAAAGTGTTTTTTTTTTTCTAATTAAGAACGAAAATCCTTTTGTGGGAACAACTTATTTTTTTGCGAGGAAGGTCACTTTTGTAATGAAACCCAGAAAGCGTTTCAAAAAAAAAAAAATTCTTCCCTGGATTTGCCATAAATTAGCTGCTTACGTTAAATAACCAAGTAAGCAAATATATCGAAGAAAAGAAAACGTCTGTAAGGGTATTTCAGTCCTTTACGTACACGTAAAGGAACCAAAAGCTTCCCCCAAAAAGAGAATTTTCTAAAATGGTGCACATTTCAACTGGACTCAGAAATACTAAGCTTTAATAGCGTGAATCGTGCTTCAAAAACTCCGGCTTTCGTTTTTAATGACCACGGTTAAATAGTAACCGAGACTCTAAAAACCGGAATTAGTGGGTATAATGCGTGTTTTTTTTTTTGCCTTTTTCGACTCAATAGTGTACCTGTGTTCTTAAAAGTAAAAAAGTGTCCAAAAGGCTTTAACTCAACCCCCGTGCAACTGAATCCCTTTTGTATAAGTTTCAAATATTTTATATTATTATAATGAATACATCGAAGAGTCATATTTTGCCTTTTTGTTTAAAAGGATCCTTGCTAAATATAATACTGCTAAGAACTTAGTTTTCAGCAATTTATAACGGTAATGGAATTGATCCTAAGCTTTAAATTACTTGATCAGATATCTTTTGATCCTAAGCTTTAAATTATTTGAATAGATATCTTAGCGTTTTAAAGATGAAATTTGAGTTGCATATGCTTGAGTGGGTCGCACATGCTTGAGATATTAGGTGTTTTGAATCCGATAAGAATAAAAATTCTTGTTTTAGATGTTAATGTATTCAGTTTCTTTAGTATATAATGTAATTTCAATTTGGATTTTTAAACAGTTTTGAATAACCATTCTATCAATATAAGTTCAAAAAGGTATTATTACTTTACTAAAATAAATTATTACTTTACTAAAATAAATAATTACTCTACTAAAATAAATAATTACTTTACTAAAATAAATTATTACTTAACTAAAATAAATTATTAGTTTACTAAAATAAATTATTACTTTACTAAAATAAATTATTACTTTACTAAAATAAATTATTACTTTACTAAAATAAATTATTACTTTACTAAAATAAATTATTACTTTACTAAAATAAATTATTACTTTAGTAAAATAAACTATTACTTTACTAAAATAAATAATTACTTTACTAAAATAAATTAGTACTTTACTAAAATAAATTATTACTTTACTAAAATAAATTATTACTTTACTAAAATAAATTATTACTTTACTAAAATAAATTATTACTTTACTAAAATAAATTATTACTTTACTAAAATAAATTATTACTTTACTAAAATAAATAATTACTTTACTAAAATAAATTATTACTTTACTAAAATAAATTATTACTTTACTAAAATAAATTATTACTTTACTAAAATAAATTATTACTTTACTAAAATAAATTATTACTATACTAAAATAAATTATTACTTTACTAAAATAAATTATTACTTTACTAAAATAAATTATTACTTTACAAAAATAAATAATTACTTTACTAAAATAAATTATTACTTTACTAAAATAAATTATTACTTTACAAAAATAAATAATTACTTTACTAAAATAAATTATTACTTTACTAAAATAAATTATTACTTTACTAAAATAAATAATTACTTTACTAAAATAAATTATTACTTTACTAAAATAAATTATTACTTTACTAAAATAAATTATTACTTTACTAATATAAATTATTACTTTACTAAAATAAATTATTACTTTACTAAAATAAATTATTACTTTACTAAAATAAATTATTACTTTACTAAAATAAATTATTACTTTACTAAAATAAATTATTACTATACTAAAATAAATTATTACTTTACTAAAATAAATTATTACTTTACTAAAATAAATTATTGCTTTACTAAAATAAATTATTACTTTACTAAAATAAATTATTACTATACTAAAATAAATTATTACTTTACTAAAATAAATTATTACTTTACTAAAATAAATTATTACTTTACTAAAATGAATAATTACTTTACTAAAATGAATTATTACTTTACTAAAATAAATAATTAAAGTTAACAATCTTTATTAACTTAAATTTAATTTCCATTTCAGGAAATACAAAATGACAGAAAGATGTTTCATTAGCCTCGCTGAAATACCGGGAATTCGGAGACAATTGAAGTCCTCTATAGTAGTGATAAACAAACTAACAGAAAGTGAGTTAAAGTCCTGTGCTCTGCTGGCATCAGGGCAAAAGCTGAAAAGAAAACTTAGAAACTCTGAGGCTACGGAAACGAAGTGGTCGGTTGAAAAAGGAAAGACAGGTGGTAATGAAGAAGACAGGAGCCCAGTAAAGAAGCTGATGCTAAAAATAAGTTCCACAAGCGATACATCTTCAATGGCACATTCTAAAAACTGCATTCCAATATCGGATAAACCTCTTGAAACAGAAATCTTGCCAGATAATTCTACTTGTATAAGTGAAGTAGATTTGTCTAATATTTGTTCAATCAAAGTTTAGCATGAATGGGAAATTATGTTTTTTATATACCCAAAAATATCGTAGGAATTTGCCAGTGAGAAATGGATTGAATTTGTTTACTTTTTAAGTTTCTTTTGGAAGATATTAAACTTTTTTAAGATTATTTGCTTATGGTTTCTTTTTTCAATTTGAAGGGTTTCTTTTAAAAGAATCTTTTCATAGGTGACGTTTTGCATCAAAAACTCTTCTTAGGAAGTTTCCCGCAGTGTTTAGACAGCATTCAGCTGGTAAACAGTTAAAAGAGCAAGAAAAAAAGCTCATATCTTCAAAAATCTGCAACTTTGTATTTTTTGTCAGAAGAAAAATAGACGAACATAGAAGTTAGTTACGTAAATTAATTTGTAAAGACATCCATTTAGCAAAAGAAAAGTAAAATTTTTATGCAAATAAAAGCTGCATTAACTAAAAAACGATCAGAAATTAAATAAAAGAAAAACAAGTTTTTAAACTGAAAGTATGGAGCGACATTAAAACGAACAGAAATAAAATCTGCAACTTTGTATTTTTTGCCAGAAGAAAAATAGACGAATATAGAAGTTAGTTACGTAAGTTAATTTGTAAAGACATCCATTTAGCAAAAGGAAAGTAAAATTTTTATGCAAATAAAAGCTGCATTAACTAAAAAACGATCAGAAATTAAATAAAAAAACAAGTTTTTAAAACTGAAAGTATGGAGCGACATTAAAACGAACAGAAATTATTCCCTATATGAAAGGGACTGCCCCCTCCTCAACGCCTTACTAAAATAATTTATTACTTTACTAAAATAAATTATTACTTTACTAAAATAAATTATTACTTTACTAAAATAATTTATTACTTTACTAAAATAAATTATTACTTTACTAAAATAAATTATTACTTTACTAAAATAAATAATTACTCTACTAAAATAAATAATTACTTTACTAAAATAAATTATTACTTTACTAAAATAAATTATTAGTTTACTAAAATAAATTATTACTTTACTAAAATAAATTATTACTTTACTAAAATGAATAATTACTTTACTAAAATAAATTATTACTTTACTAAAATAAATAATTACTCTACTAAAATAAATAATTACTTTGCTAAAATAAATTATTACTTTACTAAAATAAATTATTACTTTACTAAAATAAATTATTACTTTACTAAAATAAAATTTTTTTATGCAAATAAAAGCTGCATTAACTAAAAAACGATCAGAAATTAAATAAAAAAACAAGTTTTTTAAACTGAAAGTATGGAGCGACATTAAAACGAACAGAAATTATTCCCTATATGAAAGGGACTGCCCCTCCTTAACGCCTTACTAAAATAATTTATTACTTTACTAAAATAAATTATTACTTTACTAAAATAAATTATTACTTTACTAAAATAATTTATTACTTTACTAAAATAAATTATTACTTTACTAAAATAAATTATTACTTTACTAAAATAAATAATTACTCTACTAAAATAAATAATTACTTTACTAAAATAAATTATTACTTTACTAAAATAAATTATTAGTTTACTAAAATAAATTATTACTTTACTAAAATAAATTATTACTTTACTAAAATGAATAATTACTTTACTAAAATAAATTATTACTTTACTAAAATAAATAATTACTCTACTAAAATAAATAATTACTTTGCTAAAATAAATTATTACTTTACTAAAATAAATAATTACTTTACTAAAATAAATTATTAGTTTACTAAAATAAATTATTACTTTACTAAAATAAATTATTACTTTACTAAAATAAATTATTACTTTACTAAAATAAATTATTACTTTACTAAAATAAATTATTACTTTACTAAAATAAATTATTACTTTACTAAAATAAATAATTACTTTACTAAAATAAATTATTACCTCCAATTCGCAAATTCCATTACCCCTTTTTTTTTGCAAAGGTTAATCAAACATCTCCGATTGTAAAAGCATTAAAACATTTTCTAATCACTAATTACCCCTTTTTGCAAGTGCTAAATAATTCTGATTATAGTGTCCAATTTTTTGTCTGCTTTTCAAAATGTTTGTATTTGTTTAGAATGAAGTGTTTTTTATAGCAGATACCCCCCGGGCAACTGAACCCCCCCCCCCATGTAACTGAACCCATGTATAACCGAAACCCAGTACAACTGAACCTCCGTGCTACTCGACCCCATTTAACTAATCCCCGTGTAACTGAATCCGTATGTAACTGAACCCTCGTGCAAGTGAACCCTCGTGCAACTCAACTCCCTCAAAACACTTTTCAGCCATTTCTTGTTAATTTTTTTTATTTCTAAACTATTTAAAATTGACAACACTGTGCAAATCATCACTTGTGTATTATACAATACACATTCATTCCATCTCCTCCAAAACACTTTTCGGTCATTTCTTGTTAAAATTATCCAATCGCTATCTCCGATTGCTTCTTTTTAAATTGACAATACTTTTCAAACGTTACTTATGAATTATACAGACCACATCGGCGAGGTAAAGCTAGGTCAAGTCACAATGTCATTATATCGTTACTTTTCAATTAAGCTATTGAATACTTTCTAACAATGTCTCTTGTAAGCGTCAAATCTATTAAGTATCTGAGCTTATTCTTTGTATTGTTGATGCAAGCATCTCATTCTTTAATTACCCGTGAGGCATTCTTAACCATCGCAATACCTTTACGCAAATATCTTTTCGCAAAAAATTCGCAAATCTCGTAAACTAAAGAAGTAATTACCTTTTTCAAAAATTCTTGTTAAAATTATCCAATTCCTTTTATTCAAATCCTAATCACCAATCAAGTTATACTCGTTCCTCTCAGAAAACCCGTCTGGTAAGGTAAGTATCGTTCATTGTAATAGGCAAATGACCCTGGTAACCCAATGCATTGAAAACCTACACACATATCCATGCCTCAGGCTTAGGTTTGCGTGTAGGTTTTCAATCTTATATGCCCTTACTACTAATGGGTGCTAATTAGATGGGAAGTGAGGGACTCGATTTTGAAAAATACCTTTTTGGTGATTTTATAAAAAATTTTAAAGGCGAAAAAATCACCCTCCTCCCCCCGTTTTGAAAAACATATTATCGCCAAGAATTTTTTTTTAAATAGACAAATTTCTGTTCTTCCCTTCCCTAAATTTTAGTGAAATGGTATATCTGGTGGCTATTTATGATTCTGCCCTCAAAAACTGATATGTATCCCAACACTCTCCCCCACAAATTGGTAGTGCAGTGAAGCATGAATTTTTTCGGTATACAAAAATTAAAACAAAGTCAGAATGAACCCTGTCTCACTTTTTTTTTACATTGATAAGATATAACTTTCTCTGGAAAAGGTACCCCATTTTTTTAAAGGAGGGGGTGGTTCCTCAGAAATTCCAAATTTTTTAAAATTGTTTTCACACTTTGAGGAAAGGCCTTAAATATCAATAGAGGCAAAACCGTCCTTTGTGCTTTACTGAAAGCTACATAAATTGCATAAATTGAAGTGTTTGAATACCCAATTAGTAGGGAGGCCTCTGTAGATATGAGGCTAACACCGTGCCGCCATCTGTAATTAAGTCTAACGCCAGGCTAACATAATTTATTCAAGGATTATTGATCAATTCTAATGGGCTCAATGTCCCCCTTTTTCAAGGTCGATTTATTTGTTGTTTCTATGTGTAATTACTCCGGGGCGAAGTTTGCACATGCGCATTGACGGGAACAATGTATTGATCGACTCGAGGGGAAGTGGATTGATTATATAATCGACTAGGACAGGAAGGGAAGTAGATTACTGAGAAATTGATTACATAATCGACTAGGACAATAAGGGAATTATATTTATGAGAAATTGATTACATAATCGGCGGGGAATGTATTGATCGGGTCTAACGGGAACAGGATCACGTGTCTGTTTCTAAGCCAATCAGGGAGTCGGAAATATTAGCGGGACAGGATTGCAGAGAATATAAAGAAAGGTTTTTTGCTATAGTTTTTATTAATGTGTGAATAGAATTCAAAGGAGTGAGAAGAGTTTGACTTTACTCATTAGGATATATTTGTAATAATAATGAGTGGAATATTTACCCTATTAGAAGTTGATAGTGGAGTTGGTAGCAATGATACAAGACCCCAAACATTGCGGTGGAAATAACGAGAGGATCACGGCTTTGTCTGGAATGGGATGAAGTATATGCAAGATATGTGATATCGTTGAGCAAATTTAAATTGGAGGATCGATTATGCTTCGCTGCAAAAGTTGATATAGCGCATGTGAATAGACTTCTTGTGCTTTAAGTGCATTAGTGAAGAATATCGAAGACAATAAACTGTATCGCTAATTGTATATGTCTAGTATTATTGTTGTAATTATCCAATAAAATTTTTTCGAAATCGAAAATGTTTCCTTTCTTTTTGATAGAATGTTAGGTTAACGAATCATGATCAGTCTAGAGTCAGCAGTCACAGTGATAGGATTGAAAAATTAATAAATTTGAGAAAGAGAGAGTTAGATCGAATCTGGTGATTATGGAAAAACATTTGATTTTGGATGATAATTTTCTCGAGTTATCCCTTCAACGAAAGATATTCTCTCAGGGAACACTTGACAATATAATGAAAACTGATTCCCCCCCCCCCATTGGACTATTGTATGAAACTCTGTCAATGTGACTCAAATGCTTATACGCAATTTATTGATATATTAACTGAAACAAAGCAGACTAATATCGTGGATATATTTTTGAAAACATTGCTATATATTCAATGTAGATGGCTCTGCCTTTGAAAGAAGTCCCGTCACAGAGTTACTCCTCTCACCTTACCTCCCCCCTGAATCTATTGAACGAGGATGATCAGTTTCGTTTTAACTGTGAGAGAGTTGACATCGGAAACCGAAAAAATGTTCTATATATCTCCACTATGCATGTACACTCTTGGCAGTTGGACACAATGTGAGAATTGTACAATTATTGATGACTATAATAAAAAGTGCAAACTATGTAATCCTTGTAAATTACATAGAGGCTATGAAGTACAAATTAAAGGATGTAATTCATGTCTTGAAGAGATTTGTGACTCTCACCCTGGAGGACATATGTGCTCCAATTGTCACTATGACAAATGTGATCAATGTGATCAAATGTGAAATTCAATCGTCTTTATTGTTTGAAAGATGCACAACCAATGACCCGTCTTCACAGTCGACGGACTGCTATTAACAATAATTAGGGTAATGTTCGCACTTTGAATTTTTCCAAGAAACTCCGAGGGCAGACAATAGAATTTGTATTTGGACATGTAGGGGTCCATATTAAATACGTTGATTATTCGACTGGTGTTCATGGCACCAAGTCTAGTAGAACATTGCCTTCGGGAGTGATTTCCCAATAGGTTTCATATTGATTTAGCGAGATTAGTGCAATACTCTAAGCTAACGGGTCGGAAAATGTATACTCTAAACGCATACTCCCCGTGCGTACTATACTCATATCCTGGGTGCCAGATAAATCCAACACAATGATACCATTTGTTTTAGCGAATATTTCTTTGGTTATATTGTTTTCATATACCTGTGAATCATGATCTAGGGTTTGCATTGTCAACTCATACAATTTCCTATAGGATTTATCAAAAAATAGATTGTAGAGTGGGATTACATTTACTTTGGAGACAAGTGTTGAAATCCCAAACATCTCATATTTATGTGGGCAGCCAGTTTACGATCCTATTGCACTAGCGCTTTTTACCAAGGCCAGTTTTGACGGAATTTCGCCATTGATAAAGAATGAGTTGGTGAAGGTGAATGAGCCTGTGGCAATATGACGTTGATTGGTGATTGTATGAGGAACAAGTAGTTTAATATTATTTCCACTGGCTCTCAGTTTTTTCCACCGCCAAAGCAACAGAACTCATAACTTGTTGTTTGCGTACATGAAGTATTGCCAAGGTGAGAGAGAGAGTCACATCAGGATTGCCAGCAAGATCTTTTCGTAAAATGAAATTGGATGGTACAAGCGTCAATTTTATATCCACTTTAATATTAGGTGGTAGCCATTGGAGTATATTAAATATTTCATGATATATTTTTCCAACTAGATGTATTTCACTAGTTGTAGCATTTTTAAGTGCATCTGTACTATCAGTATTAGTAATATATTCATATCCATTGGAAGTGCCACTCAATGCCTTGTATGACTTGGGTGTCATCAGCATGCATATAGCTTGTATAATTTGAGAAATTGTTACTTATGCTCACCGGCGTGCCATTGATGTAGACACTGATTTAACGAAATAAATTATGTAATATATAGTTTTCATAGGATATTCCATCGGTAAGAATTGGCAATGTATTATCGGATTTCTGGACTTTGATTCGTAAATCTATAAATGTCGAAGACATGTCCAGGAAGTACTCTTCATTGGAATAAATTTGAAAGCGGATATTATCAGAGAGGGGTTGTTGTGGATATAATTGTTCATAGTATCCATGCTTTACATTCACATCGAGATTTTCTGCATTGAATAGATTCAATGAGGAGGTGATTGAAGGTTGAGAATCCTTATGCGGTAGGTAGGACATCTTAGGAAAACAAAATCTAGTTTCGATCTACAATTCTCTTCCTGGGACTTCTTCCACTGTTTACAGTGCGTGTTGGCTTTTTCCTTCTTTTCTATGACAGGGGTGATGTCTTTCTTTTCTGACCTGAGTAGAGACTGATGAGTGATGCCTTGTTTCTCGACCTTTTTAACCTTTTTCATTTTGTTTTAATATCTCGCCAAGGGTTCGCGCACTGGACCTAAGATTTTCCAAAGCAGTTTTTTTAAAATCCTTGCCAGAGCTCCAATCGTATAGTGTAGAGGATGCAAAATCAGTCGCAGCCGGTACAATATATTTTCTAGTCAGAGGTAGTGCAGAGCGAAACAGCTTATCAAACCAACTGCCAAGACCGTAGCCAGACATTGACGAGCGACCTTTGTAATAGTCCATTCCATTGCCCATTGCCTTGTTGTTGAACGATGGGTCGAAAATGGCATGTAATCACAGCCAAACCTTGTGATATTGCTAGGGGATCACTTAATTCCGTTCTTAGTGTTAACTGACAGAGTTCCAAATAGGAAGTATTTACGGGGATATACTGAAGATGCTTTATATTGTAATGGTGAATACTTTCTTGATTGGTTTTTTGTTCAAGAACTCGTAGGAGGGGAACATTGCTATTGCCAACCCGAGATGTTTCCACAAATGAAGCATAGAGAAATATACAAGTGTCCGTGGAGAAGGCAGGCGGGTAGTCAGCAAAAATGAAATTAGTGTTTCCAGCAGTTTTACCGTCGATTATATTGAGCTTAAAGCCAAGAACATCTTTTAGATTATCATTGAGAATAACCTTTTCATCGACAATAGGTCAACTAATGTAGATCTTGCCCTCCTCCTTTGAATAGTTGAAATGAAAAGCTCCTTTTACGAGCGGAAATTCTTTTATCAATAGAACGACATAAACTATTCATACAGGTCAGTTCTTCATAGGGTAATTCAATATATGGATAATCCATCCAATTGATCTTTTGAATTTGTTCTTGATCACCTGAGGGTGGCGGCCAATCACAGGGTCTAATTTTTATTTCATATTTACGATCTTTTCTCAGGATGTCATATGTATTTTTGAGAATACAGTCGACAAGAGCCACTTCATACGTGCCGTCAAATTTGATAGTGGGGGAGAGTTTCGTCCAAAAATCACCTGACCTATTCAAATCATTGTAGAGAGGAACAGAAACATTGGACATAAAAGTCACATAGAAATCATTGGCATTGTCAATATCTTCAACACTGACCCAAGAATCAAAATCAGAGTTGTATCCTAGCCAGCAAACAAGCAACTGTCTCTTGCCCCTACGAGTACGACTCTTTAATATCTTTTCAATTTGATAAATTTCACTACTGTTTCTAACTTTTTGCAGTTCATATTCATAAGAACCACCGAGAATCTCATCATCTTTGGTGTCTCGCAGCCGATATGTCGTGGGTGAAGTGTCTAGGATTTTTGACACTTTAAAAAGTTCAGTGCTCCATAAATAATTTACCTTTTCAGAATTATTAGTTGTTCTATCAATTTGAACACCATCACAAACAACGAATTTCTTCTTTTTCTTCTTCTCACTGTAATTAGAATACTTTTTAGGAAAGTTACCAAGAGCATTTTTACCACAGTAAGCGTCTTATATGCTAGAGTCTGACAGAGATTATTGTGATAATTATTTGTATACCCCCATGAATTTATTTAAACCATAAATAAATCCAGCAGTATTTTTCATCGTGCAATATCTTAAAATTAATAGACGAATCGTTCTTATAAATCGTTCAGCCAATGCAGCCTCTATCAGGCTGTGACTATGATAAAGTGTTGTATTATATTTCAATAGAACCTTTTGCACATGAGAATTAACAAATTCGCTATCGCGATCTGATTGAATTTTTCTATATGAATCCTGTTCAAGAATACTTTCTAAAGCTTGAGCAACTGCGACACCTCTCTTTGACTGCAACGGAATGGCATATGCATAACGACTAAAGAAACTGATTGCCGCTAGAATATATATGTATGTAGTATTGTGACGCTGTTGAATCGTATCTAGAGTTAAAAGATAAGTTTGCATTATATGCAGACGGAAAAATGCTTTAGTTTGTCGATATTGTTTGCCACGAAGCCTGTGATTCCGATGCAGTGTGTAACTTGGTTCATTCTGTAGATACTCTTATTCTTTTCTTATTGTGCTGCCATCTATGTTAGTAGCAACTTTAGAAAGCGTTGTGGGGGAACTTAGACTTCCCGCTTCACCAATATTTTCATATACATGCTTCAGAACTTCAACCATTTTGAACGCAAACACGTAGTGTAATGTCCACTCCCCTTTTGCACACTGGAGGGTGATTCAATCCGTCTTCGCTTTTGACTAGCCACAGGTGTTATAAATTCATTGCTGCTGCTGCTGCTGCTAGCATTTTCAAATATTGAATCTTCTTCTTTTTTAAATGGTGGTGGTGTTGGTGTTGTTGCAGGACTAAATTCTCTTACTTTCTTTAGAATTTGCTTATTGCCAATAAGACTTTTGGGGAAGTTTTGATACATTTAGAAAGGCGTATAGATTATTGTCAAATAATAAAAGTCCTTTGATTCGTCACCATATCACAAATTAAGTCAGCTAGATTATAACTTTTTCCCTGAATTATAGTTTGTTTCCCTGCACTGTCAACTTGAACTTGATCACCACCAGTTTCCAACATGAGATATGATAATACTCTTTTACTATGTTCTCGATAGGTCACTGGCAATAGGTTTCCAATTGTTGTCACTATGGAATTCAATTCCTCCTCCTTTGATTGCACTGCTGAATCTTGAGGAGATGTTTTTCTTTTAGAGGGATCTGTGATGACGATGGCGGTGGATCTCTCACGATAAGGTTTATGTTTGTCCACACGTTGCAATGCATCTTGAAGTAAAACTAGCTTTTTGTCATCAGCAATATTCTCATCATTAAGGAATTTGCTTAGATTGTCTTCAAAATGTTCCACGGGCGAGAGAACAAGTTCAAATGGTGTCAATTTATAGGGTTTAGCCATTCTCTAGAAAGAACTGTTTACAAGTCCTGCAATGATTGGCAGTAAAAGTGTAAGAAAGCTACCGCCCGTTTGAAGGAGACGTTTTCTTTTAAAATTTTTCCCCTTGTTTTTTGAAGCCAAGGCGCTTACATCGGAACGATGTTGCTTTGTTTGTGGTCTAATACCTTATGGAAAATGTATATTACCCACAGTTAAATTTAAACAAATTTCAGATATTAGATTAATTAAATCATTGTCAATACCATGTTTGAGTATAGCCCTCCTGAGTGGAGGTTTTGAAGTACCTAAAACGGAAAATAAATGCCGTTGTTCGTGTAGTCTCATCAGAGTCATAATGACAACTAATAGCCTTTTCTACTGTTCACCGGAAGATATACAGTAATTTCTTTGTCGAAAATATCGGTGACTATACGTAGATCCTCGGGTGTGCTCTGATTAAGATATAGAAAAATGCAGCCGTAGGGCTTATTTGTCGCCTGAGTGTACGCTAACAGCTGAAATTTGGGAGCGCCGGGATATATTTGCTTGTTGAGAGTTATTAGCGAGCTAGAATTACGAAAAACTCGGTAGATAATATAAATGGTGCTATTCAAAGCAAGGTTTTTCATACATTTACTCTGATGAAAGAGGTTGCGTAGAACTAGGGTTATGGAAATTGTTTCATGATGAGAGCGAACGGTAAACAGCTTTAGCACTTCCTGTGAGAACTGTTCAATGGATTCAGCCAAATCGTCAATAATCAGCCACGAGTTTGGTTCAATATTATTGAAAACATCAAGTCCCCGTATGAAGTGTATTGATATCGTATGAATGTGGCAATGGCTTTTATTTGATCGTAGGATTCCTGCCAAATACTATAGCAATAATAGATTTTCTTTGGTTTTTCCAAAAACATTTTATCGCAAATTGAATTATTTTAGCAAAGAGTGTCGTTTTCCTCGACATTGATGGACCACACAGAAACGATGTGAATGGTGTTTTAAATTGATACATAGTGCTGCAGTTGACAACAGTTGGACTACAACTAACTGTAAACCATACGTGTCCAAATAATAAGTAGTAATTTTTCCTTAGATCTATCTATTCAAGAACAACAAAAACAATGCTTCATTCATTTATTTGACGTAAAAAACACTTCTTCAACAAGAACATTATTTATTGAACAAAAACTGTTGTTCAACAACACCAACATAAATATTTATTAACAACAAAAACAATATTTATTATAAAAAAAACACTTTTTGTCCATCAAGAACAACACTGTATGTACAAGAACATTTATTGACATAAAAAAACACTTTATGTTCAACAAGAACAACGACACTATATGTACAACAACATTTATTGTCATAAAAAAAATATTTTTTGTCCACCAACACTATTTGTGCACACACACACACATTTTTGTACAATAGCACTATTTTTACAACATTTGAAATAAAAACACGAACTCGAACAATAGCACAGTTGAACACTATGAATTTATACCCCCCCACCCTCCGGGGAGCCACGGGCCAAAGGCCAGCCGCGGTCGGAACCCCCCCCCCCCCGGGGACCTCGGACCGAAGGCAGGCCACGGGCGGGACCCGCAAACCCCCCGGGATCGAAACAGTATACAATACTGGCCGTCACTGCAGGTTAGAGCATTTAATTTATAAAAGGTTAGGTTGGGTTAGGTTGGGTTAGTTAATTTATGAAAGGTTTGAGTGAGGTTAGGTTTGAGTTAAGTTAATTTATTAAAGGTTTGAGTGAGGTTAGGTTTGAGTTAGGTTAATTTATCCAGACCAAGTTGATTGCGATAGTCTACACATTCAACCCGGTCTGAAATTCTACAGTGGCCATGAAGGAGTACATTTACACCATTTTCGAGCAAAACGACTTTGTCGGATATACATGACATTGAATTCTCTTCCACTCTGACAGTATAATTTCTGTACTGTAGAGAACGAATTGCAAGCACTTGTGCTCTCGGCGCTAGGCTACTCTCTACACAGTTTCTGTAAACATTGTAATGTTAAAATTGTTCGTTGCAGAATGTGTAGGCACCCCTTTACACGCCTGCTTTACATCCCTGTTATGAGTTTCAACGCAATAAACTTTAGGACCCGGGAACTTCCCATTGGATATCAAATCACTCTCCGTCGCTGATTTTAACTTGAGTAGTTGGTTGGGGGCATGACTTTTCACCAACTCGGAGTAGAGGGACGGATTCCAGGTAGGGAAATCCATTCGCAAGCTGATGTGTTCCTCATTTTCTAAGTCTCCCAATAAATCCCCGGTTTTTACTTTAAACAGCAGAAAATCTGTATCCCCATAGTCAACTTTAATCTCCCCCTCCCTGGGCCATTGCACCTTGCACACATTGTAAAAAACGACAACATGAGCTTTTTGGAAATTTCAAGTACTGAACTACCTCCTGCTATATTCTTGTTCAGTACCGCATTTCTCTATTTTCTGTGTAGAAGAACCATGCTTGTCTCTCTGCACGTGAACGATGTAAAATTGGGGTCTGCAATAATTCGTGCACATTCTTGGGGGTCAGTCACGACGTCACGACGAGATCTGTTCCGTACGCTTTCACACATTTTCCCAAAGGCAGAACTTAGAATGAGCTTGTACATTTCCTTTTCTACTTTACTGTTTGCCCGAGAGCGTTTACCAACAAAGGTGTCAATAAACGTCTTTAAGTAGGGTTTTTGATAGAATTGCAGGACCCTATGTATTCTGGTGATCTTGAAACCAATGTTCACCATCCAGTGCAAAAGCATATGGTAAACAACGATATTACGTTTAGGGTCCAGATCCGCAATCAGTTTGTGTTTAGAGGGGGTTCAATGCATCCCCATATCCTCAACCAATGATCGATTGTATGGACTCAGTGAGTCTCTGGTCACTGGTCGATTGATACAGGCAAAAAAAAATCTCTGACTGAATCATGAAGCGCCAATGGAATGCGACCATCAATTTCAAAGAACCATTCTTGTTACCCATTGTCCTCGACTGTGTGAATGTCGGGGAACTCACGAGGATTGTCAAGCCCATTATAGTTCCCACACATCAATGAATAGTGAGACATTGCCGAGGGGTACAATGAGTTCTTGTCCAAGAAAACTGCATTTGACTTTATACCTGTGTCTTGCCCGCTTGGATCTGTTGTCAAAACGCGATCCCCATGAAAAACAAACCCACCCCTTATTGATCTTTCTACAAAAAGGTGTTGATCTACATCAGTTATCAAGCCTATTTCTTCCCTACTAATTTTATAAATCAATTCCATCACCAAATGTAGTTTGGAAAAATAATAGCCTATATCTAGTCCAAAATCTGAATAGATTGAATCTGTGTTTTTACAGACAATATCTAACAGAGTTAAAACGTCACTGGCCAAGTACAGTCTTCAATAATCCCACCCATTTTTACAATTCCCCTTAGTCCACACCTTCTTGGAAAATTCATATTCCTCGGCTGTGCATTCACTGTTTGTGAGCGAATTAAAGACAGCTTCAATTAGAGGTAGTTTCTCCTCGCTTAAGCAAACGCCAGAACAATAATAGTCGTATGCATATACACCTTTACAGGTCAATAGGTCATACATTTCACCGTCTGAAAAGTGCTGTTTAAGCAAAGAAAAACTATCAAAATTGTCGCTTTTCTGCACTTGAATCAATTGACTCAATGCCTTGGGAGAAAAACTAAAAGAATCTAAAAACTTCATTTTATTCAGACACGTATGCCCATTATTCACTACCTGCCATTTCAACTCGAGAAGCACCAACTTCTCTGCTGATTCGGGGATGATGTTATAGGTAAATGAATTATTTACCCATGGACTATCTACTCCCCCTCCCTCCCTGTGCATACGTGCCAAAGTCGGTAAAATAAGTTTTAAATCATAATTTGCATTGTGAATGAAAACCAGCATAAAAAACTGCTGGCTTACATTCACATTGCATTATTGATGCGCTACTTCTCTAAAATTACTACCCGCTGAGGATATTTCCTGCCACAAGTGATCAAGGTCTCTGATTTTCCCCTTCCCCCCTCTTTTCCCTCTAGTCCCTTTCCCCTTATCTCCCTCTTCAAAATCCCTCTTATAAACCCAGCCTATTTTTTATTTTTAATCGCGAGTCAATCCTCTGCAGACAATAACATAGGGTAATGTGTATTTCTCAAACGAAAAATAGCGTCATTTCCGGTGCCAATTAATTTGGTCAGTGCCTTGACCATGAACTCACCCTCATCCAACATTTGGACTATTTCTAACAACTGCATGTTGTTAGAACTGTCTCTTTGCTCGTGGGCGTAGAAGACTGCAATGGCTAGATGTTCTTTGATTCAATTTAAAAATCGAGGATCGTTCACTTCCACTAGCTCCGCCTCACAATCCAAAGAGATTTTATTACTTTGGAGGAGGGTATTTTGAAAATTTTTAAAGCGTAAAATGGCCCTATCCCCCAAAACTGTTTCCACTGACTGGTAGCCATGCCATCTACAATGCTTCATATGATTCCGTAGTTTTAAATCGCTATGAAATCAAGACAGGCATGTCGGACAGTAGAAACATACCCCCTTATTCCTTTTACCCTCCCCCAGAACTCTACTGATGTCTGTAATTGGGTTGAAATGGACAATTAAATTGGGTTCACTAGGTGTTGTGTACAACAACCATACCCAGTGCTTTACCTATTCAATTGACGGGACCCTTACTGGAAATACCACCGCCTTTTTATTAGAACAAGCCCCATCCTCAAATTCAGTTTTATACTGAACCACAGTAATGCCGATATTCAAATGGGCATTGACCCTTTCAAAAATATCAATGGACCTTAGCGTTACTGGGTATTTTCCCTCTAAACAAGAAAAATCTACAGTGGGAAAATCGGACCCCACCTTCCCATACACAGCCCAGTATTCAAAATTTTTATTTTTAGCGTCATCTTTCAAAAGTCGGAAAGCTGAGATGAGGAAAGCGTACTTGAAACATTTTTGGGCTGTTTCGAAACAGATTCGTTGAACGCCCTGACATCCTTCTAAATTGGGATTAAGTTTTAAAACTATAGACCCCTCCCCCGCCCCACCCCCTCTCAAAATAAAATCTTTTTTAAATTTCAAATATTAACGCTTAAATTTTCAACAAAAAGAACCACAGACCCACTACCGTTTTCGCTATAATTTTCAAGATGCATAATAATGTGGTCTATCCATTCCATAAAAGCACCCTTAAAATTTTCTAAATTCAGATAGACCACATGCATCCAGGTATGTATATAATGATCATAAACCTCGCTTTTACCGTCATTTAAATAGAATACCCTTAAAACAACTGAAACCGTAATTGAATCCTACCCCCCCCCACAACTGAATCTGGTTTTCTAATAGTGCACGGAGTTTATCTACATATTCATGTACAATTTCAATAGGGTCAAATACAAAATTACCCCCCAGAAGCAAATTCAAAGGATCACCAAAAGTTGCAGTGTAAACGACTATCGTATTTAAAATTGAATTTGACAGTTGGAATTCAGGAAATGTTATAAAATGGGTGTTGTCACCCTCTTGTGAAATCGGGCTGAAAAAACATGAATTTTTGGTATGAATAGATCTAACAGTAGTGGGGATTATATCTCCCCTAAACTCTTTGAGTCATGTTTTTGACTATTTACTGAAAACGAATACCCCCATTTCCCCACGTGGGTCCTTTGATATCTACCCCATTATTGCGAGCCCTGAAATAACCTTCTTAGCTATTTCCTTTGAAAGGGAAAAGGGTACTTAAAGAAGGGAAAACTCCAGTCAAGGCTTGAAAGAGGCGGAGAAATGTCTTTGGTAGGCAGAGAATATAAGGTGATAAAAAAATAGTGAAAAAAAGGCTTTATTAGGTTAAAGAGCTGGCTTATTTTACTTATTTCCGAGGGAGCAGAGCCTTTAAAACTAACGTGACGCAAATAATCTTAAAAGTCAAAAGTAGGCACTTAAAGACTAGAAAAGAGTGGAAAAATTACATTATCTCTGGGGGGAGGGGGCAGAGTCTTTTAAAACTGTTCCAATTTAGACAAGGTGTCTTGTAAACAATGACACTCGAAAAGGGTTGCCGTCAATTATAGCAAATGGATAATGAACCATTTACATAATTCTAGGTTGTCTGAAAGAGGTTCTATTTTCTGAAAATTATCACATAATAGAGGCATTCATATATGATATTTTAGAGTCTGGAAGTTTTGTAAAAGGTGGAGGACGCTAACAAGCTATACAGTGCACATTTTTTAGGTATTTTTTTGAACTAAACTATACTAACTAATTTGATACTAAATTTTCTTTTTAGGATTTCCCAGCCCTTCAACCCCCATGCAAAAGGGCAAGAATCAATGCAAGGAACCCTGTGAGGCCTTCAGTCATAAAATTTTCTGGCACTTCCAGGGCTGCGCTGCATGAGCAAGCAGTAGTTCAATCTGCACAAGACCGTGACGCCCGTGCACAAGACCGTGACCCTGCTCCAACCTAGCAAGCTGCACAACCCCCAGGTTCATCTTTGCACCCTCATGACGTCCCAGAGCCATCTGTACGAGCTGTGTAACATATGCAAGCTCAAGCCCATCGAGCTGCTATACAGCCTAAGCCGGCTCCAGCCCAGCGAGCTTCAGTCCCATCATTGCAGGAGCATTACATCACTTACACGGCTGCACAAGTTCCGACTGTGCAACCCCACAACGTTACCTACTATTATGCGCTGTCACGAGCCTGCAGCCAAGCCCCACTCGTCCAAGAGCCTGGTGTTGTCCTATCGACAGAACTTGAAGATATTGGTATATTTTTCAACCTAATAATGCTATATTTTACCTGTTAGAGACATTAAAAGGTTTTCTGTTTTTTCGCTATTTTTTCTATGTCTCTGGACCAAGTTATAGAAATATTTAGACAATGTTGTTTTCCTATTTTTCACTCTTTTAAGCGTCTACATTTCTTTTTTCAGCTTATTTACCCCACAGTTTTAAAAGACTCTGCCCCCCCCCCCCAGAGTTTTAAAGGCTCTGCTCCCTCGGAAATAAGTAAAATAAGCCTGCTTTTTAACCTAATAAAGCCTTTTTTTCACTATTTTTTTATCACCTTATATTCTCTGCCTACCAAAGGCATTTCCCCGCCTCTTTCAGGCCTTGACTGGAGTTTTCCCTTCTTTAAGTACCCACTCCCTGTAGTTTAATAGGGATGTTTTTCGTCACTTTTAGGTAAATAAAACTATGTTTTTTACCTCCCAGAGACACTAAAAAGTTTTTTCTGTCTTTTTTCGCTACCTTTGTGTTTTTCAGGTTCCATACCCCACCTTAACTTTAAAAACCATCATCGCACCAAGAGATAATGGGTTCTTTTCAATTCTGCCCCCCCCCCCAGAGTTTTAAAGGCTCTGCTCCCTCGGAAATAAGTAAAATAAGCCTGCTTTTTAACCTAATAAAGCCTTTTTTTCACTATTTTTTTATCACCTAATATTCTCTGCCTACCAAAGGCATTTCCCCGCCTCTTTCAGGCCTTGACTGGAGTTTTCCCTTCTTTAAGTACCCACTCCCTGTAGTTTAATAGGGATGTTTTTCATCACTTTTAGGTAAATAAAACTATGTTTTTTACCTCTCAGAGACACTAAAAAGTTCTTTCTGTCTTTTTTCGCTACCTTTGTGTTTTTCAGGTTCCATACCCCACCTTAACTTTAAAAACCATCATCGCACTAAGAGATAATGGGTTCTTTTCAACTGTTTAGCCTACTAAAGGCATTTTTTCCAAACTAATAGTGTTATCCTTTCGCTTTTTTCCACACGGTCGGAATACTGAAGGCAGAAGTTATATTGTATTACACTTCAAAGGAAATAGCTAAGAAGGTTATTTCAGGGCTCGCAATAATGGGGTAGATATCAAAGGACCCACGTGGGGAAATGGGGGTTTTTGTTTTCAGTAAATAGTCAAGAATATGACTCAAAGAGTTTAGGGGAGATATAATCCCCACTACTGTTAGCTCTATTCATACCAAAAATTCATGTTTTTTCAGCCCGATTTTGATCAATTAATGGACAGTATATTGAGAGAGCTCCTAAAAGCTGCACCAACGAAGGACACTGCACATGAAATACCTGCAAGGGACGAGGATGTGCTTGTGTAATTCCTCTCCCCCCTTCGGTAAGACTCTTTCAAACATAAGCTTTTAAATTCTTAACTGCTAATAAGGAGGTCCGAGCTTTCAATATAAGCAAGAAGGATCTTTTAGAGGCTTGTAACATGTATTATCAGTAGTGCGGGCATAGGGGAGACCCTTCAATGCTTCGTAATACGATGATACATTCCCGCGAGTACTATGGGTCTATGAGTTCCGGGGACCATGGTACCCTCTCATGGTATAATGATGCGTTCCAATGAGTAGTGAGTGTTCAATGATTTGAAGGGGTCATGGTACCCATAATACAATGATGCATTCTAATGACTTCTATACTCATTTTCTATTTTTCATAGGGCCAACGTGTTCTAATGAGCAAATAAGCTCTTATTATTCCTCTAGATTCACACATCCTCTTCTCAAGAGACCTAAAACCTCTACGAGGATATAGAATTACTTATAAACATGGAACAGGTCTCGGAGAGTAGTGAACGCGAGGGGGGTTTCATTGTGGAGATGAGTCCGGCTAGTGTGGCTCCCACTAAGTTTTATTTAGACAGTTTTCTGCAGGGTCTCTTTGACAGAGCACTTGTAACTTCTAACAGATAACTTGTTATCACTGACAAAAAAACTGTTACTTCTAAGAGAGAAATATGATAGTGGTAGACAAAAGTTTGTTAGTATTAACGAAAAAAGTTGATACTTCGAAGAGAAAAATTTTTAGTGTTAAGGAAAATTTGCTACTTCTGGCAGAAAATTGGTGTCTTTGACAGAAAACTTATTACTTCTAACGGATAGCTCGTTATTACAGATGAAAAATTGTTATTTCTCTGAGAAATTAGTTGTCTTTGATGGAAAACTTGGTGCTATTAGAAGAAATTTGTTACTGCTAAGAAAAAAACTGTTGCTCCTAAGAGAAATTTGAGTGTTAAGTAAAAGTTTGTTAGTATTATGGAAAAAGTTGTTACTCCGAGGAGAAAATTTGTTAGAGATAAGGAAAACTGGCTACTTCTGACACAAAATTTTTTATCATAACGAAAAAAATGTTACTTCTAAGAAAAATTATTAATCTTTGACAAAAAACTTGTTACTTCTAACTGATAGCTCGTTATTACACATGAAAAATTGTTACTTCTATGAGAAATTTTTTATATTTGGCGAAAAACTTGGGGCTATTAGAAGAAAGTTGTTACTGCTAAGAAAAAAAACCTGTTACTACTAAGATAAATTTGAGTATGTGCGATGATGGTTTTTAAAGTTAAGGTGGGGTATGGAACCTGAAAAACACAAAGGTAGTGAAAAAAGACAGAAAAAACTTTTTAGTGTCTCTGAGAGGTAAAAAACATAGTTTTATTTACCTAAAAGTGATGAAAAACATCCCTATTAAACTACAGGGAGTGGGCACTTAAAGATGGGAAAACTCCAGTCAAGGCCTGAAAGAGGCGGGGAAATGCCTTTGGTAGGCAGAGAATATAAGGTGATAAAAAAATAGTGAAAAAAAGGCTTTATTAGGTTAAAAAGCAGGCTTATTTTACTTATTTCCGAGGGAGCAGAGCCTTTAAAACTAACGTGACGCAAATAATCTTAAAAGTCAAAAGTAGGCACTTAAAGACTAGAAAAGAGTGGAAAAAATTACATTATCTCTGGGGGGGGCAGAGTATTTTAAAACTGTGGGGTAAATAAGCTGAAAAAAGAAATGTAGACGCTTAAAAGAGTGAAAAATAGGAAAACAACATTATCTAAATATTTATATAACTTGGTCCCGAGACATAGAAAAAATAGCGAAAAAACAGAAAACCTTTTAATGTCTCTAAGAGGTAAAATATAGCATTATTATGTTGAAACAAAATATACCAATATCTTCAAGTTCTGTCGATAGGACAACACCAGGCTCTTGGACGAGTGGGGCTTGGCTGCAGGCTTGTGACAGCGCATAATAGTAGGTAATGTTGTGGGGTTGCACAGTCGGGACTTGTGCAGCCGTGTAAGTGATATAATGCTCCTGCAATGATGGGACTGAAGCTCGCTGGGCTGGAGCCGGCGTAGGCTGTATAGCAGCTCGATGGGCTTGAGCTTGCATATGTTACACAGCTCGTACAGATGGCTCTGGGACGTCATGAGGGTGCAAAGATGAACCTGGGGGTTGTGCAGCTTGCTAGGTTGGAGCAGGGTCACGGTCTTGTGCACGGGCGTCACGGTCTTGTGCAGATTGAACTACCGCTTGCTCATGCAGCGCAGCCCTGGAAGTGCCAGAAAATTTTATGACTGAAGGCCTCACAGGGTTCCTTGCAATGATTCTTGTCCTTTTGCATGGGGGTTGAAGGGCTGGGAAATCCTAAAAAGAAAATTTAGTATCAAATCAGTTAGTATAGTTTAGTTCAAAGAAATACCTAAAAATGTGCACTGTATAGCCTGTTAACGTCCTCCACCTTTTACAAAACTTCCAGACTCTAAAATATCATATAAAAATGCCTCTATTATGTGATAATTTTCAGAAAATAGAGCCTCTTTCAGACAACCTAGAATTATGTAAATGGTTCATTATCCATTTGCTATAATTGACGGCAACCCTTTTCGAGTGTCATTGTTTACAAGACACCTTTCTAAATTGGGACAGTTTTAAAAGACTCTGCCCCCCCCAGAGATAATGTAATTTTTTCCACTCTTTTCTAGTCTTTAAGTGCCTACTTTTGACTTTTAAGATTATTTGCGTCACGTTAGTTTTAAAGGCTCTGCTCCCTCGGAAATAAGTAAAATAAGCCAGCTCTTTAACCTAATAAAGCCTTTTTTTCACTATTTTTTATCACCTTATATTCTCTGCCTACCAAAGGCATTTCTCCGCCTCTTTCAAGCCTTGACTGGAGTTTTCCCTTCTTTAAGTACCCTTTCCCTGTAGTTTAATAGGGATGTTTTTCATCACTTTTAGGTAAATAAAACTATGTTTTTTACCTCTCAGAGACACTAAAAAGTTTTTTCTGTCTTTTTTCGCTACCTTTGTGTTTTTCAGGTTCCATACCCCACCTTAACTTTAAAAACCATCATCGCACCAAGAGATAATGGATTCTTTTCAACTTTTTAGCCTACTAAAGGCATTGTTTCCAAACTAATAGTGTTATCCTTTCGCTTTTTTCCACACGGTCGGAATACTGAAGGCAGAAGTTATATTCTATTACACTTCAAAGGAAATAGCTAAGAAGGTTATTTCAGGGCTCGCAATAATGGGGTAGATATCAAAGGACCCACGTGGGGAAATGGGGGTATTCGTTTTCAGTAAATAGTCAAGAACATGACTCAAAGAGTTTAGGGGAGATATAATCCCCACTACTGTTAGATCTATTCATACCAAAAATTCATATTTTTTCAGCCCGATTTTACAAGAGGGTGACAATACCCATTTTATAACATTTCCTGAATTCCAACTGTCAAATTCAATTTTAAATACGATAGTCGTTTACACTGCAACTTTTGGTGATCCTTTGAATTTGCTTATGGGGGGTAATTTTGTATTTGACCCTATTGAAATTGTACATGAATATGTAGATAAAATCCGTGCACTATTCGAAAACCAGATTCAGTTGTGGGGGGGGGGGTAGGATTCAATTACGGTTTCAGTTGTTTTAAGGGTATTCTATTTAAATGAGGGTAAAAGCGAGGTTTATGATCATTATATACATACAAAAACTTACACACACACACACATACACATACACAAAAACTTACACATGAACACAAAAAAAACTCACACACACACACGCCAAAACTTACACACACACAAAAACTTACATACACACAAAGAAATACAAAAAAAAACACACACACACACTAACAAAAACATTCACACACACACACACAAAAATCTGAAACATACACAAAATACAAATCAAACAAATACGCAAAAAATTTAAAACAAAAAAAATTACACACACACACACACACACACACACACACAAACTTACACACACACACACACAAAAAAAATACACACACACAAAAAAATACACACACAAACATACACACACACACACACACAAAAATACACAAACACACAAAAAAATAATATCAAAACGCAAAAGCATAGACACACAAAAACTTACAGACACACACAAAAACTTACACACGCACAAAAACTTACACACACACACACAAAAAAATACACACACACACGATAAAAATTACAACAACCCGAACAAAATTACACACACACACAAACAAATACACACACACACACACACACACAAAAAAAAAAACTAAAAAAAGCTCTCTATATAATAAATTCAAAAACATAATTTTACAAACACACACTAAAACATAAAAACAAACGAATAAAATTAAAATCAAAAGATATTATACACACAAAAACTGACACACACACACACACACAAAAACTTACACCCACACGCAAAACTCACACACACACACAAAAACTCACACGCACAAAAACTTACACACACACACACACACACACACAAAACTTACACACACACACACACGAAAACTTACACACACACTCCAAAACTTACACACAAAAAAACTTAAACACAAACACACACACACAAACATACAAACTAACACACACACACACAAAAAAATTACACACACCACAACTAACACACAGACACATACACACACACCCACCCACACCAACAAACACAAACACAAACAAAAATTCTAAAAAAAAAAACAAGATTAGACAAGAACAACAATAAAAAAAATAAAAAAAAAATAAAAACAATAAACAAAAAATACACACACACACAAACAAATAAACAAACACACACACGAAAACTTAAACCCACCAGAACCCACTGAAAAAAACACAAAAACTTACACACACAAACAAACAAACACAAACACACAAAAAAAAGAAAGCGAACAAAAAAAAGAAAAATCACAAAAATAAACAAAATAAAGAACAATTAAAAAAAAAAGAACTCAAATAAACTCAAAAAAGATTCGACACACCCCCAAATACACACACACACACACAAAAAATTACACACACACGCAAAACTTACACAAACACTCAAACACTTACACACACAAAAACTTACACACACACACACACACACACAAAAACTTACACACACACTCAAAAACTTACACACACACAAAAACTAACACACACACACAAACACAAAAACTCAAACACACACACATACATACACACTAACACTTACGCACACACGCAAACACACACACACACACTAACACACACACATTCACACACACACATACATACACACACATACACACACACACACACACACAAAAACCTAGATATGCACACAAAAAATTACATGCACACACACACACACACACACACACACACATACACACACACACACACAAACACAAAAACACACACATACAAACACACACAAACACAAACAAACACACACACATACATACACACACATACACACATACACACAGACACACACACACACACATACACAAACAAAAACACACACAAACAAAGAAACAAAAACACAAAAACACAGACAAAAACCAAAAAACAAACTCTCACACACCAACACACACACACACACACACACAAACACACATACACATATAAATAAAAACAAAAACAGAAACACACACATACACATACAAACACAGATACACACACACATACGCACAAGCATACACACACACATACACACAAACATATACACACACACAGACACACACACAAATACACATAGACACACACACACAAACACACACATACACACAAACAAACACACACACACATACACACACACATACACAAAAACAAACAAACACACACACAAAAAAAAAAACAAACACAAAAAAAAAAAAAAACAAAAACACAGACAAACAAAAAACAAAACAACGACACAAAAAAACACACACACACACACACATACACACACACAAGCACACACACACATACACACACAGACACAAACACACACACACATACACACATACACATACAAACACCCACAAACACACACACACACACATACACACACACACTCACACATACACACACACAAACATACACACACACACAAACACACATACATACACACAAACATACATACACACACAGACACACACATACACACACACATACACACACACATACACACACACATATACACACACACATACACACACACATACACACACACATACACACACACATACACACACATACACACAAACATAGACACACACACAGACACACACACAGACACACGCACGCACACAGATACAACCACACAAACATACTTACACACACACTCAAACAAATAAATACACCCAAAGATTCATACACACACACAAACACACACACACACATACATAAAAAGATAAATACACACAAATACACACACATATACACACACATACACACACACATACACATACACACAGACACACACACATACACACACACAGACACACACACACAGACACACACACACATATACACACACACACACACAGTGGCGCGCCACTTAACCTGATGTAAGTTAACCTAGAAATGTTAGGTAACTTAACCTAATCTAACCTAACCTGCCCTAGGTGGTGTGGGGCCTATCTGGGTCCAGCTTTCGGTCCCGTGGCCCCGGGGTTGGGGGGGGGGGGGTCACCTTGACCAGTTTGGTACCCAACCCTGTGTGGGGGGGGGCCACCCCGGGGGTGAGGTTACTGCCCTGGGGCCCCCGGGGATGGGGGGGGGGGCCGTACGTAGGCTAAGCTAGTCTAACCTAAATTAACCTAACCTAATCTAACCTAACCTAACCATACACCTAACTTTTTGTTGAGGGGGGCGGGAGCCCCCCCCCCCAAAATAAAAAACCTTAACAAAAGATGCTGCCGTTAATTAACCTAACCGAACATAATCTACCCGACCCAAACCATACACCAAACTTTTTGTCTGTAACTAACCTAATTCAAGGGATTTCACTAGCGATGGTTGAGGGGGTGGGGGAGGGGGGGCTACGTAGGCTAAGCTAGCCTAACCTAAATTAACCTAACCTAACTTAACCTAACCTAACTTAATCCAACCTAACCTAACCTATATGCGCGCGTACGTAGGCTAACCTAGCCTAACCT